>NC_092567.1:22827375-23089875 GCF_037975245.1 Apostichopus japonicus | reverse complement strand
GCCTAGGGTTAGGGTTAGGGTTAGCCTAGGGTTAGGGTTAGGGTTAGCCTAGGGTTAGGGCTAGCCTAGGGTTAGGATTAGCCTAGGGTTAGGGTTAGCCTAGGGTATGGGTTAGCATAGGGTTAGGGTTAGCCTAGGGTTAGGGTTAGGGTTAGCCTAGTGTTAGGGTTAGCCTAGGGTTAGGGTTAGCCTAGGGTATGGGTTAGGGTTAGGGATAGGATTAGGTTTAGGGTTAGGGTTAGGGTTAGGTTTAGCCTAGGGTTAGGGTTAGGGTTAGCCTAGGGTATGGGTTAGCATAGGGTTAGGGTTAGGGTTAGCCTAGGGTTAGGGTTAGGGTTACGGTTAGCCTAGGGTATGGGTTAGCATAGGGTTAGGGTTAGGGTTAGCCTAGGGTTAGGGTTAGGGTTAGCCTAGGGTTAGGGTTAGGGTTAGCCTAGGGTTAGGGTTAGGGTTAGCCTAGGGTTAGGTTTAGCCTAGGGTTAGGGTTAGCCTAGGGTTAGGGTTAGGGTTAGCCTAGGGTTAGGGTTAGCCTAGGGTTAGGGTTAGCCTAGGGTTAGGGTTAGTCTAGGGTTAGGGTTTAGGGTAAGGGTTAGGGTTAGCCTAGGGTTAGGGTTAGCTTTGGGTTAGGGTTAGGGTTAGGGTTAGTTTAGGGTTAGGGGTTAGGGGTTAGGATTTGGGGTTAGGGGTTAGGGTTAGGGTTGGGGGTTAGGGTTAGGGTTATCCCTACTACATGCGAAGTTGCTTTATTTTCTTTACTGCGCTTGAATTCGCCGATGTCGTAAGAATAGTTTATAAATAATTGTTACAACTAGTTGTAAGAATAGCCAAAGATTTTATGTCACTGATATCAAACATTAATAGAGTGATAGAAGGGAGTCTTCTCTGTCTCGTTATTGCATATTACAATTCTTATCTATTCCTATAAGAAAGATAATTAATTTTAAACATGTCATTAGTGGGATGAATTGTCTTAAATTTGATTTACAAACAATTATTGAGTATCACTGCACCTTCACCGTTGCTTATTGTCCGCTAGAAAATAGATGGCGCTCTCCGCTTTTCTCCTTATTATCTGCTCTAATGTCTGCTACCTTCAAGCAGGTGAGAACGCCTGCGTACAAAGTCGAAAGGGTGGCGCACTTTCATTAATATTACGACGTCAGCGAGCTAATTTTTTTTTAACCGAGATCGCAATCAAGAAACAACATCAAGGCAGTAGATCGAAAATAGGAACCCTTGAGATGATTGGCGTCTTGGGAGGTCATGGAGATGGCCTCTCCATGGGGGTGTGGGAGGTCATGGAGATGGGATGGTCTAGTTACTGTCCTGTTAATATTACAACTAAATTTATTGGCAATACTCAGAAGTTAAGGATCGTTTTGTTTTTAGACCATGAATCGAACCTCTCTGAACCATCGAAATGTAATACCCTCCTTTGTGAAACTTATTACTCTCTTTTTAACAAGCTGTCGATATTGAAATATTTGTATGGATACCGCAACAACCATAGGTCATCATTATTGTCCATATTGAGACTAAACAGTCAAATGAAGGACACTCATATTCCATCTTCAAATATTCCTATTTTGACACTAATTGACAGTGTGAATACATAGGAGTGTCAGTACCAAGTGCTTTTGGAAAATTCAAGTGTTTTATCACTCTGCAGGCAAGACCCCCTCTATCTGATGAGAACCCGCCCCAACTGGAAGACTGGGTAAGTTATGTCACAAATGCTGTATTAGTCGGTGAGGTACTGGCACAATTCTCACACTGGAAAGAATTGAGGGGGGGGGGGTGTTAGATTTAAATGTAAAAGTTACCTTCATTAAAATTTAATGTATCAAACAAATCCACAGAGGCATCAGATTTAACTGCCATTATTTTTCCATGACTTGTTGCTGGCAATTCTTCCTCCAGTATTTTGGAGGAGCTAGTGAATTGTTACACTTATGCTAAACAAGCACTTTAAACCATGTCTTTATGGGACACACTAGGGGGTGCGTGAGTCCATCCCAGGGGGTTCGTGAGACGTTTCTGAAAGTCAAAACTACAGTACTTTTTGTTGAACTAAAATCGGATATATCATATAATTTAGTAATGTACGAAAGTCGTACCTATCGACAAACTCTTTTCGCGTTTCATACGCATAGGTTGCCATACTAGTACCTTACTGTGCATGTGATAAATAACTGAATTATGAAACAGACACAAGCCGCATGACTTTGGTGAAGTTGGTGTACGCATGACAGTACAATATTACACTATGAACTTGATCTTTTATGAAGCATTGTTATGCGTACTATAGTATGATAATGACTCCGATCGTGTACCAAAAACTTGGGGGTTCGTGGACAACTCTGACATCCACAGGGGGTTCGTGGGGGGGGGGGATAAAGTTAGGGAAACCTTGCACTAGAGGATGATTATTCGTATGCAGTTACCTCACAACATTTCAACAGCCCATTAGTGCCGTGCAAGGAAATATTATTAACTTGTTATAACAAATTTAATTTTTTATTATAATTTACAAATTTGCTATTACAAATGAGTTTGCACAGTTGTTTATATGACTTTGCACATAGAAATTTGCACATGGAAGCAGTTGCCAGTAGTATGAAAATCTTTAAATCATCATTGTCGGTATTTGTTGGTGACCAGAGCATTTAATGGTCAAATTTGCATTAAACTAATCAACCTTACTTTCTCAAATCAATAATTTCTTGTAGCAAATAAACAATTTGTATTTGCATGGCACTCATAGACGTGTCATAAAGTATATGTGAAGGTACCCAGGCAACATTTCCTATCAACTGACATTTTCAAGGATAGCATTAGCTATAGAGAGAGAGAGAGAGAGACAATAAATATGTTCAAAGATAAACTATTAATATAATTTTACATATTCCAAAGTGTATTGATCTTGTTAATACAAAGCAAGAACAGGAGGTATTCCAATATGTATATATTCATACCCCACCCCTCTTTTCTTTTTCATTTCTTCTCCTTGAATCAAGCAAATTCTTGCCAAAGCTAACCCATTTTATGATAAATTTTTTTCAAGGGTTTTAATGATATTTCTCTCTGGATGATCTTCATCTCACAGTAGCCCTTGGTTGTCATGGTAATTCACCAGATTAATACGCTTTGGAAGTTGACCAGTCATCTTCTAGAAGTGAAGCTTTGTTCTCTTCCAGTGCCGTCTCTTGGCATTGTACCTGAAATTGAAAGAGAAACAAGCAAAATGTCAGGTGACAAATGTTATTATTAAAGCAGCATTTTGCGTCCTTTTCTACGATTTTTCTCAACCTCACTGATTCCACTTTGCCATAACGACATACATAACTAGCTAATCTATTTATATTTTACTTCAAATGGTGGCATAAAAGTCGAAAAATTTGCAACTTTCAACTTTGTTGTTCTCCAAGATATTTTCCGTTGGGAACCCAATAAACCTCGCCCATAATATGAATATTTAAACACTACGAACGTCATTGACAGATACGTAATATAACACCACGCTTGATTTGTGTACAGTCTAAATGGCAGTTGTACCAGGGAGTTGCATAACAACTCCCTGGTACAACCAACGCGAAGTCTTGAATCTATTTTTAGCAACGGCTCATAACTAAACCTGCATCTCTGATTGGTTGAATTCAAACTAGTGGGTTTGGCGGAATTGTATGCGATTAATTTTAACTGTGAAATTTGTCGAGGACACTCTTCTCATTTATCGACATAAATCGTTAATTACTCGCTAATTAAAGCTCTTGGCAGGGTGAAACTTGGATGGTATCTTACATTGCTGTTTTATGATTGATACATGTAAAAAAATCGATGCACATGTTAAAAAAGTGGAAAAAAGCGACCCAACGCAAAATGCTGCTTTAAATCGTTACTACTGCAAGTAATTTATCAACCACATACAGTCATTTGAAGGAATACCATACAAGCGTTTTCATGACTGCCAGTTACACAAAAACACTACAGGCCTCGAAATTCAGATGTTTGTTGTTTGCCAGTATATATTTCTTTAAATTCCACTGGTATTTTTTCTGTCAGTGCAAACTAATGTTAATACTTCTGGCATAGTTTCAATAACAATAACAATGCTGAATACCTTCAAATATGGACAGGAGAACGAAATGAAACGGAAAGATGTCACTGAAAAAACTGCCAGTACCCTAACATATATATTAGACCTTGCATTCTCCAATGGAACTGTGTACATTTCCTTCCCCTTTCAATTTCTATCAAGGACTTTGGGGGAGGTGGGTAGGGGGGAGGGTATTTTGTAGTGTTTGCACGGGTTATCCGGGTACCAGGGTACCCCCCCGACGCGATGCTACCCGGTTCCTAATTTATTACCCGAATCCTAAGCAAAGTGTGATTTCAAAAAAAAAAACAAAAAAAAAATTGGCAAACTGATGGTTAGGCAGATTTCCCATTGACTTAGTGTGGTGTTAGGCTACAATGTGGTCGAAGATAACAGCAATAACGAAGGGGCCCGCTCGACGCGATACTACCCAGTTACTAATTTATTACCCGAATCATACGCAAAGTGTGATTGTTTAAAAAAAAAAATTGCAAACCGATGGTTAGGCTGATTTCTCATTGACTTAGTGTGCCGTTAGGCTACCATGTGTTCGAAGATAACAGCAATAACGAAAGATTCCATAGACATCTTATAACTGCGTCACAATTTCAGCTAATAAACAGATGGCTAGGCTAGACTACCCCCATTGACTTAGTGTGGTGCTAGGCAACCATGTGGTCGAACGTAACAGCAATAACGAAAGTATTCCATGGATGTCTTATAACTGCGTCACAACTCCAGCAAATAAACAGATGGTTAGGCTTAGCTAGATTTTTCATTGACTTAGTGTGGTGTTAGGCTACCATGTGGAAGAAATTATTATTTATTCATTCCTTTATTTCTAAGAAGGAAAGGCTGACAAGAAATTTTACGCGATGTTTATGGATTATAGACAGGATAACTAAAAAATAGTAATCGCAAGTGGCTTTTTAATAATCGTTTATTCCAAATGCGATCAAATTGCGCGAATCGCACAATCTCGCGGCTAATGCGAACCCTGGGCCTGTATAATAGATAGAGGTAGTATTAAAAACTGTTTAAGAGCTAACTTAGTTATTTATATGGTTTGATCCAATAGACGTGCACAAGCTAGCATAAGCAGCGGCGGCATTGCGATGTTAGTAGTAATGCTAAGTATAATTAAATAATTAATTTATTAACAAGTTAATGAATGAAACAGAGGCAAATAAAAATTATTGAGGGAGGTTTTATACCTTATCTTACACCTACGTATTTGAACATGAAAACATTGTCAGTAGAGATATAATGCATTTATTACATCATCCAATATGTAATTTCTTGAAAATCGTGATACACGAGGGTAAACAATTTTTTCCGGGTACCCGGATACCCGACAGGTAACGGCCCTCGGGTACCCGGTTCCCGATTTTTGGACCCGTGTAAACACTAGTATTTTGTCACAATCACCCATTGCATGTCCCACTTACAGGTGTTTTGATTGAATCCAGCAGCAGCCTCATAAATCCGAATATCTTGCCAAAGTACAGAATTCAGCTGTACAGGAAATTCTTCCATTATTGTACTCTCATATTCATCCAGTCTGATTATTTGAACCTTTAATATAAATTTCAGTCACTTTTTATTCATTTAATGTGTTAACCCTTTTAAGAATCTTTACTTACTATTTATACATATATCTTAATTTATTTATCACATGCTGTTTCGTTTTTGATATTTGATAGGTTTTTGTTACCCTTTATATAAATATTTGCTATTTATACTAGTTTTATATATATGAAAATGAAAAGTCATAATAATAGAAGCTATGATGGAATTTTTGCTCTTTTTCTTTTTGTCGAATATTACCTGATGGTGTTTCCAGTCCTCAGTCTGATCCATTGAGGGATTGGCCGATTCTGCTTCTGTTTTCGAGCCAGCTTCTGCTTGATCTTGAATGATTTGTGAGACGGCTGGAAAGAGTAACATGGTTGGAAGAAAAAAACATTTGATGAATAGAAATTTCATTAAATGAGAAGAATAAATAATATGAGATGTCATAATGTGAACAGGTTAAAGGACAAACAATGACAATCCTTTATATTGTAAAACACCAACTGGAAACTGAAAAACATTTTAATCGTAACAAACTTGATGAGAAAATTATAAAAAAGAAGGATGAAGAATGTAATGTCTAAGTGTTGGCATTACTACTAGCCCTTTTGACAACTGAAGAAAATATTGCATCATATGTATGAGGAATGTTAGGGTCTTTCTCTTTATTAATTTAACGATATAAATTTTGATTATATACTTTGGAGAGGATGCTCATGTTTGCAGTTGAAAGAAATGCACAATCTTCTTCAGAGAGGATGTCTAGAATAAGGGATGCAGTATTAAAAGCATTCTATCACACCGTCTGGGGATTGGAAAGCTTTGCTGATTTTCCAGCAATCATAATTGCTGGTATTGTTTGCAAAGGGAACACCCAAATACTCCTGGTAAATGAGCCTAACTACCTCACAAATTCCCTATTAATGTGAATTCAGTGCATTGTCTATTATAAAGTAGATACAGAGTCATAAATCATGTAATTCTATACAGCCTAGCTAAATATTCTTTCCATATGGGCAAAGGGTTATAAGGAATGTAGGCAAAGATCAAAATATTTAAATTTTCATATCATTCAATTGCCCAAACAGTTAAATGTGGCAAATTGTTGCACTTTCACCATAATAACAGATCTACACTTAACTGACAACTGCTATAAATTGAGAAGCCCTAGCTTACTTTCAACATGTGGCATATATTCTAAATTTCGCGCAACTGGGTTAACAGTGATGAAGTACACGATATGTTACATGGATAGTTCAATGAAAGCCAAGGAAACTGATCGACAAGTCTCGTTTGTACTGGTACGAATTACATGTTCTTTCTTACTTTGCAACCACTGTACCAAACCACATTTATATGCCATATAAGAAGTAATATGTCGGGTCTACGCCTAAAAAGATGTTCATGAGACCTAACGTTATCCTAAGCCGCTATGTAACTGGTACATCACACAGTTTCACAATGGGACGTACAACTCGATTGAAAATCATTAAAAATCAAGAGTGTGAGAAGTCATCCGCAATATCAAAGTACATGAGTGGGAATTTAATAATTAGTTTAAATAATATCCATACAACTGAGCGTCATTTTCTAACCAAAAAATTTAAGTTTCTTGTTTCATTTATTACCATTTTTGCTTCGTACTCGAACCGATGTAGTATCAGATAAAAGAGGGCGCACTTAGGAATTTAACAGAATGAGCAACAGAGAGTTACCACCGTGGCCCCGAAGAGTCATTTCGAATTCAACATTTGTGTCTGGTAATGGTATGCTGATTCAAAGGGTGTGAAGACTCCCGAAAAATTCAAAAAGAAACGTCTAATGCAGGTAATCTGACCTAGTTTCGAATGAGGTGTAACAGAAGTGTTAAACACCACCATCTATCCCAGAAAATACACACACAGCTTGCTACCGTCGGTAATTAGACACCAGTGTACAGTCAGTACATACAGCTGCGGTCAATACCCACATCACAGTGTATAAACGATACAGCGATGGACATCTCAGGTCCAGCTAAAGATAACAAGGTATCACGTTTCATTGCTGTCTGCATTTTGTAGCGACACGAACAAAACGTCACTTGCAAGCAACAGAAAGTTAACTTTTTAAAGATGGCGGCACGCGGTTTGGGGAGAGTCTTCAATGCCTATAAGCCTAACTAATGCTAAGTTTGATGTCAAGGTATTCAATGACAGTGTTGTTTTCTGTCTGGCCGAAGGGACAAAATGAAAAGCAACTTTCAACTCTAATTGTGCAATCACTGTTGTGGTTATTAGAATGACACGTTTTAAGTAAAAAAAATGACCTCCACCCCATATCTCAACACATCCGATCACATCTAAGACGGCATCTTCTACCGGATGCAAGAAGAATCAGAAAAAAAAAACGAGGCCAAAATCTTAAAGTTTAAGACTGAGTGAAAAAACAGGAGAAGGAGAAGAAGAACAACAAGAAAAAACACGTTGAGACCTTAAAGTGTTCAATGCCGAACACGTATCTCTCAACGGCCTCAACTTACCACAAAGGTTGTCACCAGTTCGAGCTACCAGTCGGCCGTCTTATCCTTTATACCTCTCCTCCCTTCACTCACCCCCTCTCCACAATACCCCCAGTTTGCTCACTGGGATAATCTTTTATTGTGCGTCCATGCATCTCAGAATAGTGGATTCCTGCACCTCTGTTCAACCCCACTCCCCGTCAACCCCCACCCCCCTTCCCTCCCATTTGGCTACCATTTTTGGTTGCTGTGTGTGACGTACATCATCCACGACATGTTGCCTTCCAAGCTGAACCAATCTACAGGAATTAATCATCTCTTCTTTGCATTTTGTTTTCATTGTATGCATTTGTTTTCTAAATTCATCTAAATCTTTTTCAAATTTTACCCCATAATCTTCTAGTTTACCAGGTTATTTTTCTTTATATTGCATAATTATTGCTAGCAAAGTTATATCGTTCATTCATTCATAACCGACGTAATAACCTTTAAAGCCATGTTTAGGTACAGTCAGTTATACGGGGAGACATGCACGGCAAAGGTGAGGCTGAGTGCTCACCTTGTATAGCAAAGTGGGTAATTTTAGTAAGCCAGAATAACTTTTACCTCATTTTGAGATAATATCGTTAGTTCAATAAAAATGTATATAAAGTCAATTGCATTATAACCGTCATATAGGATTGAATGAAAGTAGAGGGCATCCTATTTTTAAACCACCAGTAAGTCGCGACGGCTGCCCAGACTTGGCCTTTTAGTAAAAACATGAATATCTGTATTGATTATGAAGATGTATGAAGTAAATTGCTGCAACACAGAAATTCGGTGAGTTGCAGCCGTTGGGAGACATTCGGCGTTCTATAGATTTCGGTTTGTATATTATTCCGTCTATATTTTGACGGGCTCGCATCCGTTCTTGTTCCGAGGCCTAAATTGCCCCACACCGTTTGTCCTTTGTCTTGCAACACAGATATCAAAAGATAAGGAGTTTCTACGATAAAACGAGAAACCATTACAAAAGAAGAAGCATATGTAAGTAACAAGGTGAAACTGGTCAGCAACAGAATACGATCACAAGACTAGTTCCACAACAACTCCCAACTTTGCACATTTGTGCTGTGCTGATACTGTTTGTGTGACCACTTACATTTAGTTAGCGTTAGACCTACGTTGTCTAGAAAGTGCATACCATTACTAATTATTTTAAGTGAATTGAGCCTTACTGTAACTTCTTAATGTTAACTGTGTTTTAAGAACATTCTAGATGATACAGAGGTTGCACCAAATCAACCATACTGTGGCCTAGGTCAAAGCCTTAAGTCAGATGTGGTCAAACTCAAAGTAACTAGGAGTAATGTTACTTTTTAGCCTTGTTAGGCAATGGTGAAGACTAACAACATTAGGTTACAAGTCCAGTTGTTGGCACTTCCACATGGGATTACCTAGGTCAAGTCAGATATCTCCAAGTCAACAGATTTGTTACATTAATTAACAAAACAAGGAAAGAAAAGGTGGTCATTTCTTACTCATCTTAGTTTAATTTTGCCAATTGTATAGGGCATTAAAGGGTGTGAAGACTCGCGCAAAAAGAAACGTCTAATGCCAGTAATTTGACCTAGTTTCGGATGAGGTGTAACAGAAGTGTTAAACACCACCATCGATCCCAGAAAATACGCACACACGCAGCTTGCTACCGTTGGTAATTAGACACTATACTATAGTGTACAGTCAGTACACACAGCTGCGGTCAATACCCACATTACAGTATACAAACGATACAGTGATGGACATCTCAGGTCCAGCTAAAGATAACAATTAAGGTATCACATTTCATTAATGTCTGCATTTTGTAGCGACACGAACAAAATGTCACTTGCAAGCAACAGAAAGTTAACTTTTTCAGATGGTCGCACGCGGTTTGGGGCGAGTCTTCAATGCCTTTAATAGGTGGCCATCCATTCCCATACTTTGAGTGTTTTTATCGGAGCTTCAGTCATAATGTACTGTTAACTCCAATTATACTGCAAAGTACTGCAAAGTACACAGTCAAATGATAATCTTCCAATCAATTCAACACATCAGAAAAGTAAGAAGTCTTTCAACACACCTCTCAGAATTGTGGAATATATCTCAGCTGGGCATATATGAGACTTTAATACAAAAAGTGTAGTTGGCTCAAGGCCTCCCATAGTGTAAGACACCATGAGATGAGAGGAGAATGATAACAATTATTGAAATAGTTAATATATATATAGCCAACCAATGCAAATGATTTGCACACTGAGTTATGTTGAGTACAAAGCGCATTGTTTTCTTTGTAATGCATTCTCATACCATTTAAAGATCGTCAGTATTGATCCCAAATATTCCATTACTATCACCCTCACAGTGTTTTTCTTCTCATTGATTTCTGTGGAGGTCAAAGGTCAACAGTGGTCAAAATCTGAAAGCCCTGTAGACATGATAACTCTAATTTAAGTAAAGGTTTCATGAACTTCATACTTTACATGGTAATTCTGCTTAGTGTATACCAGAAATCTAATGTTTTCTTTGAAGGTCAAAGTTCATGTCAGGTCCAGGGAGAGTATGAAAATCTTGCAAACAGGTCTGCATTAGTGCAAGAATCTTGCTGATCATGTCCATTGAGAATTGGTCAAAACTTGAAATATTTATTGTCTGCAGTGTTACATTAAATGTTTTCAAGTACTTTTGCTCAAAAGGTCACCAACAGAATTTCTTTGGAATGTTTCAGTGGAACATTCTGTATTTGATGTTTACTTTCTTCAGGGTATGTCCCCAGACTTTGAAAGGATAATCTTTTGTACATATGCTGCCTGTTTTCCATTTTCTTTAATCCTCTTAGGGTAATTGCTATGGGAGGGGAGAGGCTCTCTATTTATTTTATATGAGCAGTGGAGGACCAGAGAAAACCCATGGGTTGGTGCAAATGCACTTGTAAAACAAAATCCAAGTGGTATGTTGTGCAATGTGCATGTTTTGTCAGTAGAGGGATGAAACCTATCAGGCCTTTTGGTTCCACATACACGTTTAGTACAAGATGGTGGGTCAATTTCTTTGCACAGGCCAGGTAGAAAACCTTTTTGGGATTGGTCAAGTGGCCGCCTATTGAGGATCCCTGCACTGTGTTGACAACATTTTATTTATTGTTCTTCATTTCAGGATTTCTTGGACACCCAGCAAGTGTATTTAGAAAAGAAAAAGAAGAAGAAGAAGAAGAAAAAATCAAAGAAAGCAAATACCTTGGGAGTAGTTGACCTCACTCAGCTCATCATGTATTAATCAGTTTAGAGGATGGTTCAATTGATTGCTGGTCTCTCTGATGAGAATACAATACTGACAGAAGAAGGAACAAATAAGGTGACGTTGATGTATACAGTCAGTCCAGTAAAATAAACACAACTCAGGATACACCCAGGCAAGATGACTTATCAATGTAGCTACTGTGATAAAAAAGTTACTAGAGCTTATGGTTTGAAATTACATGAGAGAACACATACAGGAGAGAAACCTTTTCAGTGTAGCTACTGTGACAAAGCATTTGCTGTGACCCAAAACTGGAAGCAACATGAAAAAACACATACAGGGAAAAAATCTTTTCCGTGTAGCTACTGTGATATGACATTTGCACAACGTTTATTAATGAAGAGACATGAAAGAATACATACAGGAGGGAAGCCTTTGGATTACCAGTGTAGCTATTGTGACAGAGGATATCTTAGAAAGGACAGGTTGGAGCAACATGAAAGAGCACATACAGGAGAGAAGCCTTATCAATGTAGTTACTGTAACAAAACCTTTGCTGCTAAATGGAATTGGAAGCGACATGAAAGAATACATAAGGGAGACAAGCCCCATCAATGTAACCGTTGTGATAAATCATTTTCGTCGTTTCAGGGTTGGAAACATCACGAAAGAACGCATACAGGAGATATGCCTTTCCAATGTAGTCACTGCGATAGGGGATTCTCAGTATATGGTCGTTTCAAAGAACATCAAAGAAAGCATACAGGAGAGAAGCCTTACCAGTGTAGCCACTGCGACAAAGCATTTACCGCAAGCCGGAATTTGAAGCAACATGAAAGAAAGCATACAGGAGAGAAACCTTATCAATGTAGCTATTGTGATAAATCATTTTTGACAAATCAGGGTTTGAACCATCATGAGTACTCACATACGGGTAATATGCCTTATCAATGTAGCCTCTGTGACAAAGCATATTCCAGGAAGGACAAGTTGAAGCAACATGAAAGAACACATACAGGAGAAAAGCCTTATGAGTGCAAACACTGTGACAAAGCATTCGTTTCATTCCGGAATCAGAAGCAACATGAATGGACACATACAGGAGAAAGGCCGTATCAATGTAGTTACTGTGACAAAGCATTTGTTGCGACCCGGGATTGGAAGGTACATGAAAGAAAACATACTGGAGAGAAGCCTTATCAGTGTGGACACTGCGGCAAACAATTTTGTTCCTCTCAAGGCCGTAAACTGCATGAACAAAAACATACAGACGAGATGATAAACCAGTGCAGCTATTCTGACGAAGCATGTTCTACAAACCAGAGCTCGAAACAGCCAGAGAGAAGTCAAACACCTGATGACACCTGGGTATTTGTCAAGCTGGAAATTTGAAATCATGAAAGAAACTATAAACAATATAGATGTATAATAGAGGTTTGGGGAATTTCCCACATTAAGGCGAGAAATGTTATGAATGTAACAAGATGCATTAACAATGTTTTCTTTTAAATCATTCATATACTTGTAAAAAGACTTGTAATAACATCCAACTAGGGATCTGTAAATTTAATACCTTCCTGAAGTAAAAAAAATATGATGTGGAGTTGATAGATTGTACTGCCAATGGTAGAAAAACATACATACAGTATTTAAGATTGCTTGTGAAAAGTTGTGAGTATAAATACGATGCCAGTTTTGCAAGGTGGCAGAACTCCAGGTGGCAGTCCTCAAAAAGATGCAATTCATTATTGTTATTGAAACTGTTATCGATGCTGGAGAATGAAGTGTTAGTTAACTTTGGGACTTTGAAGATGTGTGGAAGCTTGGAAGGGGGAGGGGTGGAGTGTGTGTGTGTGTGTGTGGGAGATGAGTAAAGGAATGTCACTAGCAAGCTGCCACAGATAATTTTACAATATCCAATTTATTTGAGTATACAATATTGCATAGTAGTTGCAATAGTTTGTTACTTCTTACCAGAAAGGTATAATGTCAATCTTGTATCATAAAAGTAACATTAGAAGAATTTGTAGGGAATTTGAACACTGAAAACCAACCATATATTTTTAATGATCGGTAGGCTACCATTTTAAGTTTACTCTTGAATTAAAAACATTTGTCATGAAGTATCATACTATAAATTTCACTTGGAATTCAAATAAAACTTCTTCCAAAACTGACAATGAGTGTGATGATGATTGTCTCAAAGATACATATTGTTTATTATTTTATATTTTTATTTACACGGTGATGTGTGACTGCTAGGCCTGTTACGTCTCAAAGCCAATAGGAAGCTCTGGCATTTTGTAATTTTTGCTAGCCAAATATATTCTTAGTCTTTGAAGAAGCAGAGAGCATGGTGTTGTTTTCGAACTTCAGTTTATTTTATTACTCTGACGTTTTCACATGTAAGACCACGCTCAATTCTGCGCCAAGTTTGGGACCGACTGGGCAACGATATGGAGCCAACTTGTTATTTCACTGGTGGTGTGACATCCGCCTCCCCTCTAAGAATGCCCCTGGGTGCATATCATACTATACTTGTTATGAACTCTGTAAAACATTGAAAGATAGGAACTGTTGAAATCAGCGAGGGGAATCTCCCATATCAATGCTGTACACCCCGCCTCATCCCCTCTTACTATATTACCGCCTACACATCGATCCCTTCATTTCGCCAATTCCCACAGCTTTAAATTAGTTACAATATGATGATTGGAGATTAAAGTGTCTGATTTGGTGTTCGTACATAGCCGACATACTTTCGTGGTTTACCTGCCTGCCTAAAAATGTCGCAAAACTAGTCCCAGCGAAACCAAAACCATGCATGTTGTTGCCAGGTGCGCTATCAACAAATCAAATGGTGCGCGCCGGTAGCCACACCATCTAAGCAACAAATAGGCTACGAATAACCTAACGTAGCTTACATATAAAAATCTTGGGACGGGAACTTGAAGAACATGTGGTGTGGTAATGATGAGCTCTGCATCTATGTGATAATCTGAAGGGGTATTTTAAGATCACTAGCAGTGAAACTCGAGTCAACTCCTGGTCTATCTTACTGTAGCCTAACGCTAGGCCTAACATAGGCTAGGCTAAGTGTCTAACGTTAGCTTAGCTACAAACAAATTAGTAACAGAAAATGGCTGAGCCTTGGAACTATAGAATACCCCGCCGATTTGAAATCTCACTTTGCCTCCGGAGACGCAGTTATCAAATAATGTTTTATCACCATTGCGACTGCGCCTCCACCCCAAACCGGTAGCACAGTCTACATTTTAATGAAAATTTTTGACACCACACATGATGTGTCGTTCTCACTAGTGCTAGTAGTTGAAAGCAAGGACTAATTGCTTCCCCATACCTGAGCCTCTGTTTTCAGAAAGGTGTTTTTCACAGTGGGGTTATTCTAAATTTCAGTCAGTCCCAGATTTGTTATGTATTGTCCCCAGTTTGAGAATTGTCCCCAGCAAAGAGCCCAGAGCTGTTTGTACATGTACTGTCAGGGTCCTGGGAATATCTTCAAATTAAAATTTAAAAAACACTGAATAATTTGGCATTTATCTCTTTAGCCTCCTGTTCATAGAAACAACTTGAACCTAATTAAGCTTAAATTGTTTACAACAACAAATGTAAATTTCATTATTGGCTCACAGATAAAGCATATCAAAGGCAGTCCAGATCATTGAATAGTTTTCATAGGCTGAAATTCACATGAAAAGCATAATGTTGCACTAAGTGATGTATAGTGAGACTTTCAGTTACCTCCACATCTTTTAAAACTAAATTTTTCTCTCGAACAAATACTTCTTTCTTTAAAATTTGCATGTGTTAAGATAAATAGATTAAACAAATTTGTCAATGTGCTTCAAAATACCCAAACAATATTTCTCTAATTCATTTACAATACAGAAACATTATTTCCTCTTTTCACGTATGCCATTTTCAACATTTAGTTAAAGCCATGTATGTAGACATTTGAAAAATAACGTTCAACCGGTATCTGTCAGTGCAGAGTGCACACGTATAACACAGTACTATACAAGTATAGGCAATATTTTAAGCATTGCATACTACCATATATGTAGGCCTACTGAATTTTTTTTCAAAATACATAAAATATAGATATGAATACATGTTGTTAACACATCGCAAAAGCTAGATAAGCTTATGCATCAATTAGACAAATTTACTAAACATTGTCAGTTCAAAGTCTTAAGAGCGCCATAATTGAACACACCATCCTACTGTGTTTTACATGTACATGTAACTGCATAGACAGACACATTTGAAGTGTTTGATTGTTTTTAAGATTTAAGTGTAATTCATGAAATGAACAAACTGTGAAATATTGCTTGTTGTCAAAGACCATTGTAAGCTGTTTGGAGCTTGAAAGAAGTACATTAGCTAAATAATGCTTTCTCTGTTTTTACTTTAGTTTTAAATTTATGATTTGACTCAGTAGGTGCTTCAGTCTGTGCCCACGATGAAGACAGATAGTCTCGGCATATGAGATTGCAAGATGTACTCATCATCCAGAGGGGCGTGTGAGTTTGAATTGGTATGACAAATTTCCTTTCCATGCATATTTCAGTATATTCTCAAATATAGTAATCTCTGGATATAAATTGTCTGCTCCATCTACTGTAGCTGTCATCAATGAGAACTTTCAGTGTCAGCTAATACTACACAGCAGTACTAGTTGCACAACATTTTGTAATGCAGCATGTACACGTGTAATAGGCAGGACATCACATAGCACTGTCGATACACTCGCTACATTCTAAGAAGATGTGAAAATCATGATGTCATAAATTTGAGGCTTTTTCAGTCTTCATTCGTAGTCTTCATAGTTACAGCAAAATTGATACAAAACTGTGATACAAATGTATCCATTGATTATCATGAGTATCATGTCTAGGGTGGCCACTGGCATGACATACGAATAGGAGACGCATGAACGAAGGAGGAGGTTACATGGCAACTTAGTCTGGCGCGGGGCTGCTAGTTGAATGATGTTTCAAAGCTTACAGCTTACATATCTGACGATGGTAATACTAATGAAAAGTGCCGCACTAAAAACAAAATATTTCAATACAGTTAACATGAAGCATGAAAAGATCATGTTAAATTAATGCAGGCGACACTTGTGTGGTTTTACACAGTGGTAAATGCATATATATGTGTATATATGTAGGTCAATAGCCTATACTGAAACCAGTACAATGTGTACACTAACAAGAACCGTTTTTGAAATTTGTAGCTGTAGGATTCCGTAAATATCGCACAGACGTTGCCTGGTTTGGTTTCGGATTATTACCTTTCTTAGCAATGCCAGATATACATGTGTCCGGGTGAGGTCTTGCTGGATGGAGCTCAGTGCACCAAATTGCTGGACTGTCTGGCCTTATGCTGGAC
Source organism: Apostichopus japonicus (assembly GCF_037975245.1). Taxonomy (NCBI): domain Eukaryota; kingdom Metazoa; phylum Echinodermata; class Holothuroidea; order Aspidochirotida; family Stichopodidae; genus Apostichopus; species Apostichopus japonicus. The sequence goes on along the minus strand of NC_092567.1, from coordinate 23,073,034 downwards.
TTGTTGGCCAAGTGAGCTACGTGTCTAAATGTCAATCATACAGGTTTATGAGTATGAACCTTGTAGTAACCACCTTACATGTATTGTCACCTTCTAAAATGACCCTAAGCAGACCTAGTGAAAGGAAGCAGGATGCTGATTATTCCAAGTAACGACATGTATGATGGTCAACACTGACCAAGGAGCTATTGAAACTCTTGACTGAGCACTTAATGCAACAAACATTGCCAATGTACAGTTTATTCCTCTAGCATCAAAGTTACTATAAATAAATTCCTTACCTGCCAAAATAAAGATTTCCTTGGTGCTACACATCTGTGATCTGTACCCAGTTGTTTACAACATGCATATACATAGAATAGTGAACTTCTAGGTTGTTAAGCACTGTTCTGTACATATGACTTATTGAAACACACTGTGCTCATTGTTGACTAGTTGTTGACTAGAGTATGGTCAACTTTGTTACCCAGATCTCTTTCATAACCAACCGGTTCAGACAGATCCCAAAAATTGTAGGGTTTTTACTTGATTGTTGAATTTATGGAATCTCCCCGACTGAAGTGCCTCTTATTTTCAAAGTCTTTGTTTCTTTCATGAATATTTTGTAGTTATATATCACCATAGTGATGAAAGGTTAAAGCTCAATCCTTTGACTGCAAAAAAAAAAAATTTACAAATAGGTTACTGGCGAACTGTAAGGTATATTTAACTCATGCATTTAGTGTGATACAGTTACTCTACCTGTGTGTAGTTCCCCCCCCCCCTCCCATCCTCTTGAAAAAAAAAAGAATTTCTGAAGTCACTACTTGTTATGGAATGTTAGTGCTACTAGCATGAAACACAGATAATGTTTCCACAAATCTAAACACAGAAACTTGATTTGTGTACACAGTGAACAACCCAGGCTAGATATGAATTGAATGAATGTCAAGAACAAGTGTTTCACCAAAGTTATTTTATATTATTTTAGGCTGCATTTATCTTTGGGGTTGTAGCCTCTTGATATTCTGAGCAACCCATGAAATATTTACCCCATCATTGAATAATTTGTGGATACCCCTCAAACACCATAGCAACCAATCTTATAGATTTTGTTAATAGAGCAATTTGCAATAAATCAATTTTCTCTTACTGAAGTACGTGTGCAATTCACATGTATCCAGCAAAAGTTTGGTAAAGAATGTAAATTGTCAATGTGATCATATTTTGTTGTTTACTTTTTCCTTCACAGAATCCCTATGAGAGTTTCATGCGAAATCATCTCAAACATTATGGGTATTATACAGGTAATTCCTCTACGTTTGCTATTACGGTGTCAGTCATATCAATTGCTTTGGTTTTATCTCGTGCAGCAGTGAACTGCAGCATATAAACATCTACAACTTCCTACTGCCTTATCATAGAGAAACCCAACTTTAACTGGCTGTTCACTACTAACACTTCCTTTGTTTCCGTTTCTTGAAATGGAAATTAAATTTGTTAGAGTTCTCTCTTCCAATGATCTAAGACACCTATTAAAAAACTGTGGAATTAAGGAGTTAAAGAAAAGAAATCCTCTGTGCCCTTTAAATATATTTCCATATTCATTTGCACACTGAACTCTGCATATGAAAACCAATTTTAGGGTACAGGCTTTAACAGTCGTGTTCTTTCTCTTTAAAAGTGACAATTCTGTTCCTTGAAATGGATTTGGAGAAATAGAGAATTAATCCTTCAGTTAATCTTACAATGATTCTAACTGGTTGATATTTGTCACCTGGGCAATAGGTTGGCAAATCAGGAGTTCCTTTAGATTGCTTCAAGTAAATCACTGCAAATCATGTCAATGTACATATACAATTTTTAACACTACCAAGGCAATGTTTTGATCATTACCATTTGACACTATGACCAATAAACACATGGTAAGTCCATTAGCAATCTTCCAGAATGGGTACCATTTCCATACCTGACACAAGCCCTGTGTTATTGCTTATAATCATCAAATATTATGGGGCTGCTCTCAATGGCCTGTACAGTAACTGATGTGTGTTGTAAATCAGGAAAATGCCAGTAAGGACTTGATTTTAGCCAGCAGATTTCTTAAGCACTTGAATTTTGTAGCAAGTGTCTAAATGTGTTAAAATTGTAGGCCTGACATGTGAACAATTGAAAATATGTGTCTGTTGACTTTAATAAGCCACAACTATGATAAACACAATCACATCAACCTATGTGGACAGAATTATGCTGTGGTTTAATTTAAATGAGGAAAATGTTCAACTATATTCATACAAGTAGTAATACACAATATGCTAGTATAATACAACATCACCACATGGTAGCTACTAGCTACTTCCGTGTACGCTCTGTATGAATAATAGTTAGTCTGGATGCTGCAAACGTGTATTTAGTAGTAATAAACAAGATGCAAGCTTTGCCTCTTTCCTGTCTGAATGCGAGCTGATCGCCAGTTACAAGAACGCTGTAACTTAGCTGAACAGATCTCTGTTTATACAGTAAAGGTTTACTCACCAACTGGCGATTTCTTCTCTTTGACTTCTTTAACTTTTTCCATTTTTTTCGTCCCATGTTTGACGATATTGATGAAATTGTTTCCTCTGTGAAAGTGGTAGTTAGATAACCAAGTGTGTCTGCGGATTTTTGCAAGGTGAAACACAGACACACACCTGTAAGCCTTTGTTATCAATTCTTATTACCAGTACATATACACAGGCGGAAGTAAATACCATTTTGGCGCCAAAATCATTGTGTGACAGCAGGAATGAGACATTCGCCCAGTGACGTAGGTTACAAGTTATTTATAGACAGATCTTGTTTTGTGTTTCCAATCACCAACATTGATGATTTTGGCTTGGCTTGTATTGTTCTTCAAGTTTCTCCGAATTCTCCTTTCCATTCTTCGCTTCGTTCATATCATATTTTCGTTGGTAGTTTGTGGGGTATTGTTCTTTTATACCAGTGCTACACGTGTAGCCACTGCTTGGCACGAATTGCATCTAAAATGGGAGAGGGCGATATGTCTAGAAATGTGAAATACTTTTGGCAAGGTTATGCTCTTACAAAACAAATTCAGGGAACTCCCCGATCGTTGTGTTGCAACTCGCGAGGGTTTGACAATCGCAGGTATACTTGATAGGCACACAACAAATTTGATCCAAAGTCATACCTAACTCATGGTGCACAGCGTGGTTCGATAATTTATGCAGGAATTATATATAATACTTGTATGACTTGCGCATGCATTCCTTTTGGTAGACGATAGGGAAATTTTTTGCGACAATTTAATGTGTTTTTTTTTATGCAAAAATAGCAAAGAATGTCCAATATGTAAACTGCAAGTGAGATGTGTAGGTTTAGAGAATACAACACCTGGTTTGAGCCAGTAAAACTCCCTTTCGGGTAGCTCATAGTAACAATGAGGTTGTCTTATTTCAATAACTTTTAAAGTGATGAAGGCCCATTCCAATTTTTCTTTTTAAGTATTTGGGGGTACTTAATAGTTGTACTTAAAAATTGTGGACAAATTAAGTCTGTGATAGTCCAACCAGTATGTACAGGGCAATCACTGATTGATAAGTAGCTAGGCATGACAGAAGCCAATGTTGAAAGCACTATCATGGCAAAGTTACAACAATCTTTCACAAGGGAAAAAGACTTCTTGGAAAATGTAAAATGGGCAATTGTGAAAAGATGATAATGAAAGTTAAACATTAAGTATGCGTTAAATAACAGTACAGAAACATAGACTATCATAATATTCAAGACAAAAAGAGAAGGAAGTGAGTCAACATGTAGAATATCCCAATAAGTTTACTCTTATTTCCTTTTATGGGTCTGAAGTGAATATAAAATTTTCACCACAAATTAGTGAAATTACTCAATTTTCAATTCTGTTGCCACAGAAAATTGACATGAGCAAATATCAATAGGAAATGATTTAATTTTTTTTTTCTTTTAAGGATGCGAGCAAAGGAAATGCACCCATTAGTTCAGAGAAATGCATTTCCTTTTTGATCTACTTTTGCCATCAACCAAATTCCACTCAATTTCCTCTTCTGCCCTCAAAACCTCATTTTTAGTTGACTTATTTTGTCACTGTGCTATGCTACGAAGAATGAAAAGACATAAACACATGGAGTCATCATTTAATCTGACTGTTTGCAGGGTTTAGGTACATGTAATAGATATGTATTGCAAATCCTTCTCAGCCTCCACAAACGTTCATCTTTCCGAGACAGCATTTGAGCAATTCTTAGGGCATCTTGTTATCCTTTAATGTTATTGAGTGATACTTAGATTATTTAGCAATTAAAGCATGACTTTCTATCAACAATTGGCCAGATTCTTACATCCAGTTGAGTAAGTTCATGTAATGTTACAGCTTAAATCCTTCTTATCATATCTAAACTATTTGTGCTTATTAATCTGAAAAGAAATTAACACGTTTGTGGTAGCTATTATAAAACTGTTTTGACTCTGATAGAATAATTTCACAATACATGTTGTGTTCTTGTCTATTTGGATGTAGAAAGGCCTGACCAGAGGGAGGTCAGGATATATAGTCAAGGGAGGAGTAATGGGGGGGGGGGGTGAGGACTCCTGGTCAATTAGGGAACACAAGAAAATCTGGGATAAAGAATACTTAGGAAAAAATGAAGACTTCAGGAAAAAGGGATGCCTTGTGATGTAATTGTCCCCTTGACCTGATCTTGTTCTGGATGCCCTTGCATTGGATAAATTTTATTCTACAAAGAAAAGTAGCGGTTTTGAGAGAACAACAAGCTTGGTAATTACTCTAACAGAGCTTTCTAATATTTTTCGCTTCAAAAATAAACCTACTTTGCATCCATTTAACGTGATTGACTAACATTACTGCACAACGAGGTGGTCTCTTAATGACCTCGTAATTACCTCAATCGGGAAACTCCCCAATTGTTGTGTCGCAACCAGCAAGCATTTTTGCAGCCGCAGGTGTATAAATAGTAACAGCGCTTCATCAAGACAAGTGTGATTCAATATCATGGTTAGGATGTTATTAAGGGTGTTGTTTTGTAATGCATAATATATATAATATAGGTAGGCCATAGTCTTGTGTTTGCATTCCTTCTGGTAAATGGAAAGGAATTTTGTGTTTCCAAAAGTAATCCACACTGGGTGAACATTACAGTAACATTCCTGGGCTTCTTTAATTTATATGTTGTACAAAATAATGCACTATGCTTCTACTGTCATACATGAACATGGTTAGTGCAAGTCAGTTTAGTCAAGTGTTTCTAGTAATGGACTTTTGCTCACAGTTGCTGCCCTTCTGTAGCTTATCAACATTTTTCTGTTTTGCTAAAATAAATCTTAAGGGGATAGTTTTTAAGAATCTGTAGTGGTAAATTGGTCTGATTGTTTGATATGTTGCTGTAACATGATTCAGAAATCCTAGGTACACATATGTAACATGAGTCTTGAGAACAAAAGCTTTGTTATGATACAGTTCCAGGAATTCTTTTAGTCATGACAAAGGGTGTCAAATATGATTAATATTGTTATTGTAGATTTACATGATGATTCCACTTTTTACATGAGTGAAGCCCTGGGCCTTGTGGCCTTCATGGCCCTGGAGCCTTCATTACCTTTGAAGCTAACACCATTATCCAGTCAGGCAGCAATTCTTCTCTCTATTGAGAATCGCTGACTTTTTCTTTAAGACAGTTTACATGTTAATAGTCTTCACCATTTGACCTCGGAAATATCTGGAATCTGCAAACGTGTATGTAGTAGTAATAAACAAGATGCAAGCTTTGCCTCTTTCCTGTCTGAATGCGAGCTGATCGCCAGTTACAAGAACGCTGTAACTTAGCTGAACAGATCTCTGTTTATACAGTAAAGGTTTACTCACCAACTGGCGATTTCTTCTCTTTGACTTCTTTAACTTTTTCCATTTTTTTCGTCCCATGTTTGTCGATATTGATGAAAGGTTTCCTCTAGGAATGTGGTAGTTTGATAATCAAGTGTATCTGCGGATTTTTGTAACGTCCAACACAGACACACACCTGTAAGCCTTTGTTATCAATTCTTATTACCAGTACATATACACAGGCGGAAGTAAATACCATTTTGGCGCCAAAATCGTTGTGTGACAGCGGGAATGAAACATTTGTCCAGGGACGTAGGTTACAAGTTATTTATAGACAGATCTTGCTTTGTGTTTCCAATCACCAACATTGACGATTTTGGCTTGTATTGTTCTTCAAGTTTCTCCGAATTCTCCTTTCCATTCTTCGCTTCGTTCATATCATATTTTCGTTGGTAGTTTGTGGGGAGTGTTCTTTTATACCAGTGCTACACGTGTAGTCACTGCGTGGCACGAATTGCATCTAAAAGGGAGAGGGCGATTTTTCTAGAAATGTGAAATAGCCTTCTTTGGTTTCAACTTGTTTTCTATTTCTTTTTGGATGTTGAGATTGAGGGGTGAGTGTGGTTCTTTACCACAACTAAGATAAATGCAATCACATCAACCTATGTGGACAGAATTATGCTGTGGTTTAAATGAGTAACACAACTATATACATACAAATAGTAATACACAATATGCTAGTATAATACAACATCACCACATGGTAGCAAGTAGCTACTTCCGTGTACGTTCTGTATTAGTAATACTTAGTGCAGCATTTTGTCGTTGTTTCACATGGGTTTGTTGTCTTGTAGTTGCATTTACAGAAGTTTTTATTCTCAAAGGTACACTACACAGTAGAAGTATCAATCAAATATATACCAAAGTAAAAAAGAAGGGAGCCCCCCTCCCCCCCCAAAAAAAAACATAAAGTAGACAAACAATTTACAAGCTGGAAAGAAGGTCTTCAAAATGTCACAGAGAAATCTCCTTTTTAGGTTTGTGCAGATAACTTACTCATAGCTAGTAGGATTGGAGTTATTTTGCTCTAGTTTATCACTTTTATATAGATACTGTACACAGCAAGACAAATTTTAACTGGATTTTTTTTCTGGTTGCCCCTTGGACAACCAAGTGTTTCCTTTTGGTTGTCCAGAGAGCCTATTTAGTTTTCCACAGTGTGTTTTTTTTTTGGGTGCAAAATAGCAATGAATGACCAACATGTAAACTGCAGTAGAGACATGTAGGTTTAGAGAACACAACACCAGGTTTGGACCAGTAAAACTCCCCTTCAAGGGGATCATAGGCCTAACAATGAGGTTGTTTTATTTCAATAACTTTTAAAGTGATGAAGGCCCATTCCATTTTTTCATTTTAAGTATTTGAGGTACTTAATAGTTTAAAAATTGTGGACAAATTAAGTCTGTGATAGTCTAACACCTATGTACAGGTCAATCACTGATAAGTATTCATGCAGGACAGAAGCAAATGATGAATCAATGGCAAAGTTACAACAATCTTTCACAAGGGAAAAAAAAGAAGACATCTTGGAAAATGTAAAATGGACAATTGAGAAAAGACTATAATGAAAGTTAAACATCAAGTATACGTTAAATAACAGTACAGAAACATAGACTATCACAATATTCAAGACACAAACGGTGAGAAGTGAGTTAACATGTAGAATAAACCAATAAGTTTACTCTTATTTCCTTTTATGGGTCTAAAGGAAAATAAAATTTTTACCATAAATTAGTGAAATTACTCAATTTTTAATTCTGTTGCCACAGAAAATTGACATGAGCAAATTCCCATAGGAAATGTTCTTGTTTGATTTGTTTTAAGGATGCGAGCATAGGAAATGTTCACTTTAATTCAGGGAAATGCATTTCCTTTTTGATCTACTCTTGAAATTAACCAAATTCCACTCAATTTCTTCTTCTGACATGAAAACCTCATTTCTAGTTGCCTTATCTGTTCCTTGTGCTATGATACACCAAGAATTAAAGTCATAAAAACATGGAGTCATCATTTAACCTTACTGTGTTTGCAGGCTTTAGGATACATATAATAGATATGTATTGCAAATCCATCCCAGCCTCCACAAACGCTCATCTTTCCGAGATAGCATTTTGGCAGTTCTGATGGCATCAAGTTATTCTTTAATGTTATTAAGTTATTATTATATGTTTTAGCGATTAAAGCATGACTTTCTATCAACAATTGGCCAGATTCTAACATCCAGTTGAGTAAAATCATGTAATGTTACAGCCTAAATCCTTCTAATTATATCTAAACTTTTTGTGCTTATTAATTTGAATGGAGATTAACATGTTTGTGGTAGCTGTTATAAAACTGTTTTGACTCTGATAGAATAATTTCACAATATATGTTGTGTTCTTGTCTATTTGGATCTAGAAAGGCCTCACCAGAGGGAGGTCAGGATATGCAGTCAAGGGAGGAGTAAGGGGGGGGGGGAAGGGAGGGTTGAGGAGTCCTTATCAATTAGGGGACACAAAAAAATGTGGGATAAAGAATAATGAAGGAAATATGAAGACTTGAGTAAAAAAGGGATGCCTATTGACAGATTGTCCCCATGGCCTGATCTGGTTCTGGATGCCCTTGCATTGGATAAATTTTATGCTGCAAAAAAAAAGTAGTGGTTTTGAGAGAACGACAAGTTCAGTAATTACTCTTACTGAGCTTAACTAATATTTTTCGCATCATTGATAAACCTACTTTGCGTCAATTTTACGTGATTGACTAACAATACTGCACAATGAGGTGGCCTCTTAATGACCTCGTAATTACCTCAATCGAGGAACTCCCCGAGTGTTGTGTCGCAACCAGCAAGCTCTTTGCAGCCGCAGGTTTATTAATAGTAACAGCGCTTCATCAAAACAAGTGTGATTCAATATCATGGTTAGGATGTTATTAAGGGCGTTGAATTGTAATGCATAATATATATAGTATAGGTAGGCCATAGTCTTGTGTTTGTATTCCTTCTGGTAAATGGAAAGGAATTTTGTGTTTCCAAAATTAATCCACACTGGGTGAACATTTACAGTAATGTCCTGGGCTTCTTTGATTTATATGTTGTACAAAATAATGCACTATAAATGCTTCTACTGTCACACATGAACATGGTGTATTAAAGTGAAAGTCGATTTAGTCAAGTGTTTCTAGAAATGGACTTTTGCTCACAGTTGCTGCCCTTCTGTAGCTTATCAACATTTATCTGTTTTGCTGAAATAAATCTTAAGGGGATAATTTTGAAGAATCTGTAGTGGTTAATTGGTCTGCTTGTTTGATATGTTGCTGTAACATGATTCAGAAATCCTAGGTACACATATGTAACATGAGTCTTGAGAACAAAAGATTAGTTATGACACAGTTCCAGGAATTCTTTTAGTCATGACATAGGGTGTCAAATATGATTAATATTGACATTTTAGATTTACTTAACGATTCCACTTTTACATGAGTGAAGCCCTGGGCCTTGTGGCCTTCATGGCCTTGGAACCTTCATTACCTTTTAAGGCTTCCACCATCATCCAGTCAGGTGACAATTCTTCTCTCTATTGAGAATCGCTTACATTTTTCTTTAAGACAGTTAACATGTTAATAGTCTTCACCATTTGACCTCGGAAATATCTGGAATCTGCAAACGTGTTTGTAGTAGTAATAAACAAGATGCAAGCTTTGCCTCTTTCCTGTCTGAATGCGAGCTGATCGCCTGTTACAAGAACGCTGTAACTCAGCTGAACAGATCTCTGTTTATACAGTAAAGGTTTACTCACCAACTGGCGATTTCTTCTCTTTGACTTCTTTAACTTTTTCCATTTTTTTCGTCCCATGTTTGTCGATATTGATGAAAGGTTTCCTCTAGGAATGTGGTAGTTTGATAATCAAGTGTATCTGCGGATTTTTGTAACGTCCAACACAGACACACACCTGTAAGCCTTTGTTATCAATTCTTATTACCAGTACATATACACAGGCGGAAGTAAATACCATTTTGGCGCCAAAATCGTTGTGTGACAGCGGGAATGAAACATTTGTCCAGGGACGTAGGTTACAAGTTATTTATAGACAGATCTTGCTTTGTGTTTCCAATCACCAACATTGACGATTTTGGCTTGTATTGTTCTTCAAGTTTCTCCGAATTCTCCTTTCCATTCTTCGCTTCGTTCATATCATATTTTCGTTGGTAGTTTGTGGGGAGTGTTCTTTTATACCAGTGCTACACGTGTAGTCACTGCGTGGCACGAATTGCATCTAAAAGGGAGAGGGCGATTTTTCTAGAAATGTGAAATAGCCTTCTTTGGTTTCAACTTGTTTTCTATTTCTTTTTGGATGTTGAGATTGAGGGGTGAGTGTGGTTCTTTACCACAACTAAGATAAATGCAATCACATCAACCTATGTGGACAGAATTATGCTGTGGTTTAAATGAGTAACACAACTATATACATACAAATAGTAATACACAATATGCTAGTATAATACAACATCACCACATGGTAGCAAGTAGCTACTTCCGTGTACGTTCTGTATTAGTAATACTTAGTGCAGCATTTTGTCGTTGTTTCACATGGGTTTGTTGTCTTGTAGTTGCATTTACAGAAGTTTTTATTCTCAAAGGTACACTACACAGTAGAAGTATCAATCAAATATATACCAAAGTAAAAAAGAAGGGAGCCCCCCTCCCCCCCCCAAAAAAAAACATAAAGTAGACAAACAATTTACAAGCTGGAAAGAAGGTCTTCAAAATGTCACAGAGAAATCTCCTTTTTAGGTTTGTGCAGATAACTTACTCATAGCTAGTAGGATTGGAGTTATTTTGCTCTAGTTTATCACTTTTATATAGATACTGTACACAGCAAGACAAATTTTAACTGGATTTTTTTTCTGGTTGCCCCTTGGACAACCAAGTGTTTCCTTTTGGTTGTCCAGAGAGCCTATTTAGTTTTCCACAGTGTGTTTTTTTTTTGGGTGCAAAATAGCAATGAATGACCAACATGTAAACTGCAGTAGAGACATGTAGGTTTAGAGAACACAACACCAGGTTTGGACCAGTAAAACTCCCCTTCAAGGGGATCATAGGCCTAACAATGAGGTTGTTTTATTTCAATAACTTTTAAAGTGATGAAGGCCCATCCCATTTTTTCATTTTAAGTATTTGAGGTACTTAATAGTTTAAAAATTGTGGACAAATTAAGTCTGTGATAGTCTAACACCTATGTACAGGTCAATCACTGATAAGTATTCATGCAGGACAGAAGCAAATGATGAATCAATGGCAAAGTTACAACAATCTTTCACAAGGGAAAAAAAAGAAGACATCTTGGAAAATGTAAAATGGACAATTGAGAAAAGACTATAATGAAAGTTAAACATCAAGTATACGTTAAATAACAGTACAGAAACATAGACTATCACAATATTCAAGACACAAACGGTGAGAAGTGAGTTAACATGTAGAATAAACCAATAAGTTTACTCTTATTTCCTTTTATGGGTCTAAAGGAAAATAAAATTTTTACCATAAATTAGTGAAATTACTCAATTTTTAATTCTGTTGCCACAGAAAATTGACATGAGCAAATTCCCATAGGAAATGTTCTTGTTTGATTTGTTTTAAGGATGCGAGCATAGGAAATGTACACTTTAATTCAGGGAAATGCATTTCCTTTTTGATCTTCTCTTGAAATTAACCAAATTCCACTCAATTTCTTCTTCTGACCTGAAAACCTCATTTCTAGTTGACTTATCTGTTCCTTGTGCTATGATACACCAAGAATAAAAGTCATAAAAACATGGAGTCATCATTTAATCTTACTGTGTTTGCAGGCTTTAGGTACATATAACAGAAATGTATTGCAAATATTTCACAGCCTCCACAAACGTTCATCTTTCCGAGATAGCATTGTAGCAGTTCTTAGGGCATCGAGTTATCCTTTATTGCTATAGAGTGATTTATTAGATTTTTAAGCAATTAAAGCGTGACTTTCTATCAACAATTGGCCAGATTCTTACATCCAGTTGAGTAAGTTCATATCGTGTTACAGCTTAAATCCTTCTAATCATATCTAAACTGTTTGTTTTTAATCTGAAAGGAGAATAACAAGTTTGTGGTAGCTGTTATAAAACTGTTTTGACTCTGATAGAATAATCTCACAATACATGTTGTGTTCTTGTCTATTTGGATCTAGAAAGGAATGACCAGAGGGAGGTAAGGATATGCAGTATGGGGAGGAGTAAGGGGTAAGGGGGGGGGGAAGGGAGGGTTGTGGAGTCCTGGTCAATTAGGGGACACAAAAAAATGTGGGATAAAGAATAATTAAGGAAATATGAAGACTTGAGAAAAAAGGGATGCCTATTGACAGATTGTCCCCATGGCCTGATCTTGTTCTGGATGCCCTTGCATTGGATAAATTTTATGCTGCAAAAAAAAGTAGCGGTTTTGAGACAACGACAAGTTCAGTAATTACTCTTACTGAGCTTAACTAATATTTTTCGCTTCAAGAATAAACTTACTTTGCGTCAATTTTACGTGATTGACTAACAATACTGCAAAACGAGGTGGTCTCTTAATGACCTCGTAATTACCTCAATCGGGGAACTCCCCGATTGTTGTGTCGCAACCATCAAGCTGTTTGCAGCCGCAGGTTTATTAATAGTAACAGCGCTCCATCAAAACAAGTGTGATTCAATATCAAGGTAGGATGTTACTAAAGGCATTGCTTTGTAATGCATAATATAGGTAGGCCATAATCCTGTGTTTGCATTCCGTCTGGTAAATGGAAAGGAATTTTGTGTACTAAAAAGTAACCCACACTGGGTGAACATTACAGTAACATTCCTGGACTTCTTTGATTATATTATTTTGTCCAAATAATGCACTATGCTTCTACTGTCATAGATGAACATGATAAGTGCAAGTCCATTTAGTCAAGTGTTTCTAGTAATGGACTTTTGCTCACAGTTGCTGTCCTTCTGTAGCTTATCAACATTTATCTGTTTTGCTGAAATAAATCTTAAGGGGATATCATTTAAGAATCTGTAGTGGTAAATTGGTCTGCTTGTTCGATATGTTGCTGTAACATGATTCAGAAATCCTAGGTACACATATGTAACATGAGTCTTGAGAACAAAAGATTAGTTATGACACAGTTCCAGGAATTCTTTTAGTCATGACATAGGGTGTCAAATATGATTAATATTGACATTTTAGATTTACTTAACGATTCCACTTTTACATGAGTGAAGCCCTGGGCCTTGTGGCCTTCATGGCCCTGGAACCTTCATTACCTTTTAAGGCTTCCACCATCATCCAGTCTGGTGACAATTCTTCTCTCTATTGAGAATCGCTGACAGTTTTCTTTAAGACAGTTAACATGTTAATAGTCTTCACCATTTGACCTCGGAAATATCTGGAATCTGCAAACGTGTTTGTAGTAGTAATAAACAAGATGCAAGCTTTGCCTCTTTCCTGTCTGAATGCGAGCTGATCGCCTGTTACAAGAACGCTGTAACTCAGCTGAACAGATCTCTGTTTATACAGTAAAGGTTTACTCACCAACTGGCGATTTCTTCTCTTTGACTTCTTTAACTTTTTCCATTTTTTTCGTCCCATCTTTGTTGATTTTGAAGAAATGTTTCCTCTGTGAAAGTGGTAGTTTGATAACCAAGTGTGTCTGCGGATTTTTGCAAGGTCCAACACAGACACACACCTGTAAGCCTTTGTTATCAATTCTTATTACCAGTACATATACACAGGCGGAAGTAAATACCATTTTGGCGCCAAAATCGTTGTTGACAGAGGTCATGAGAGTGACATAGGTTACATGTTATTTTAAGTCAAATCTTGTTTTGTGTTTCCAATCACCAACATTGACGATTTTCGCTTGTATTCTGCTTCAAGTTTCTCCGAATTCTCCTTTCCATTCTTCCCTTCGTTCATATCATATTTTCGTTGCTAGTTTGTGGAGTATTGTTCGTTTATACCAGTGCTACATGTGTAGTCACTGCTTGGCACGAATTGCATCTAAAAGGGAGAGGGCGATATTTCTAGAAACGTGAAATAACCTTCCTTGGTTTCAACTTGTTTCTTTTTGGGTGTTGGGATTGAGGGGTGAGTGTGTTTCTTTACCACAATTATGATAAACGAAATCACATCAACCTATGTGGACAGAATTATGCTGTGGTTTAAATGAGTCAAACAACTATATACATAGTAATAGTAACACTTTAATATGCTAGTATAATACAACATTACCACATGGTAGCTACTAGCTACTTCCGTGCCGTGTACGCTCTGTATTAATAATACTTAGTACAGAATTTTGTCAGTGATTCACAAGGGTTATTTTCTTGGAATTGCATTTACAGAAATATTTATACTCAAAAGGTACACTGCACAGTAGAAATGCATCAATCAAATATATACCAAAGTCAACAGAAGGGAGCTTCACCCCCCCCCCCCCTAAAAAACAAACAACATAAAATAAACAAACTTTACAAGTTGGAGAGTAGATCTTCAAAATATCAGAGAGAAATCTCAGTTTAGGACTATGCCGATAACTTACTCTTAACTAGTAGTAACTATTGGTAACTTGAGGTTAAATTTCCACAAAAGTTACAATTTTGTGACAATTTAAAGTGTTTTTTTTTTTTGGGTGCAAAAGATCAAAGAATGACCAAGATGTAAACTGCAGGAGAGATGTGTAGGTTTAGAGAATACAACACCAGGTTTGGGCCAGTAAAACTCCCTTTCGGGTAGGTTCCAAGGTTAAGGTTCCAACCTCTAAGCCATGGCTAGACGAACCCTCATCTCACTTGACCCCCACGACCCCACCTGCCAGGATTCTGTACATGTCTGTAGCACTACTCCAGCTTTACTCTCAAGATTAGCCCCAAGTGGAATGTATCTATACACCAATTCCTACACACAAACTGGTTCACTTTTAAAGGCTAAAACTGTACACTGTATAAGAGTCTCTGGCCTGGAGGCCTGCAAAGGGGTAACAAAAAATGATTGGAAGATTATACTTTACTTTATTTATTTTTAAAGTTTTAAATAACTCCACCTGTCCACCCAACATGGCTTTTTAAGTGTACTTATGATACCATATGTGTGAACAGATGTTGTTGACATCTGCATAACAAGACTATTTTATTCTTGTATTCAAAGTTTAAAAATGTTTCCTTTTTCTTTTTTAAGTTTCAGGCTTTGCTCCAAGGCGCTCGCGGTGTGCCCTTAGCACGCACTCCTTCAGTTTTATCCATGTTCAGTCATTTATGTCCCCCCCCCCCCTACTTGTCAGTTGGGATTGATGCCCTGTCCACAGGACTAATGTTATGCCAAAACAGGAAAGCATGTTTTTGAGAGAATTGTTTAGAAAAGAGACAGGGAACTTTCTGCCAGTAGACATTATGACCTTAGACACATGGTAAGTCTGTTAAAATCGTCACACAAAGAATGAGAATGATATCCTTACCTAACACAAGCCCTCTGTTAATGCTTATAATTAGCATCCAAATACTATTGGGCTGCTCTCAATGGCCTGTACAGTATCTGATGTGTGTTGTAAAGAAGGAAAATGCCAGTAAGAACTTGATTTGGGCCAGCAGATTTCTTAAAAGGATTGTCTGGTGGCCCAAAGAAGTTATCTTAAAAAATGATAAATAATTTTCCAAACATGTTGTCAAAGTATGAGAACGCTAATATTGCGTTTGACAGAGAAAAGATTTTAATCGTTAAGGATGGTCACTTCCAATATGATTTGAACAGTACAGAACGTGATGTCAACTACGCTAATGCAGATTGCGACATAACCCACGCTCCGTACAGTACCTACAGTAACCACAACAAAAACCGTGTTTGTATACAGATTAATTTCTTCCTTAATTTTCAGTGAAATTTCTTATAAATTAGATATGTTTTCAAAACCCCATAAGCCGCCATATATGTAGTAGATTGGTGGTTTCGTGGTCTTTGTGTAACACAAGATAAGTTTTAACAGCAGACTCTTTGTTGTTTATACATCGCGCTATCCAGCTCCAACGCGAAGAATGTTCGCATGTAGGCTACTCTAACGTTTACAATCAGACAGTTCTGCGAAGCCTATGCTTCCCGGCACTACATACTGCTCGGACATTGATTCCGCCAAGTTTCATCTTTCGGTGTTCCGAATACTTTTCAAGTTTCTTTTTACTGTAAATTTGATCCGTGAATTATATTTCAGCGATTTCGAAGAACAGTTTATGAACTGTGGTTTGAGTGTGAGAGTATATTATATGCAATGCTATTCGTATACCAACTGGGCATGGTACAGTAGGATATAAACTCGCGATATCTACGTTATATATAATGGGCAATCACCTGTGCGTGTACACGTGAGAGTGTATTGCTGCGGAAATGGGAGTGCTAACTTCAAGTCGCCTGTTTTGCCTATTTGCCAGCACTACGTCAATCACCATATTGAAGTGTTCGAACAAACGGTACTTTTGGTGAGAAACTTGTGAATTTGAAAACCAGATTTCTACAAGAAGAAACCTTCGAATGGGGACAATTTTTACATGGTTAGAAAGAGAAAAATAATAACTACAAGGACAATGTATCAAAATCTTCCACCAGACAATTCCTTTAAGCACTTGCATTTTTTGTTGCAAGTGGCTAAATTTGTAAAAATTCTAGGCCTGACAGGTGAACAGTTGAAAATATGTGTCTGTTGACTTTAATAAGCCACACCTATGATATACAAAATCACTTCAACATATGCAGACAGAATTATGCTGTGGTTTAATTTAAATGAGTTAAACAACTATATATACAAATAGTAATACACAATATGCTAGAGTAGTATCATACAACATCACCACATGGTAGCTAGTAGCTACTTCCGTGTACGCTCTGCATTAATCATACCTAGTACAGCATTTTGTCAGTGTTTCATATGGGTTTGCTGTCTTGTAGTTGCATTTACAGAAGTATTTATTCTCAAAGGTACACTACACAGTAGAAGTGCATCAATCAAATATATACCAAAGTAAAACAGAAGGGAGCACCTCCCCCCTCCCCACTCCAATAAAGAAAACATAAAAAAAAATATATATAGACAAAAATTTACAAGTTGGAGAGTAGATCTTCAAAATGTCAGAGAGAAATCTCATTTGTAGGGTGGTGCAGAAAACTTACTCTTCACTATTAGTAAATATTGTATTACTTTGAGGTGAATTTCCACAAAAGTTACAATTTTGTGACAATTTAAAGTGTTGTTTTCTTAATGTGAGCAAAATGAAAAAGAATGACCAACATGTAAACTGCAAGAGAGATGTGTAGGCTTGGAGAATACAATACCAAGTTTGGACCAGTAAAACTCCCTTTCTAGTGGATGATAGGCCTTACAATATGGTTGTTTTATTTCAGTATCTTTAAAATGATGAAGGCCCATTCCAAATGTTTCATTTTAAGTATTTGGGGTACTTAATAGTTTAAAAATTGTGGACAAATTAAGTCTGTGATAGTCTAACACTTATATACAGGGCAATCACTGATTGATAAGTATTCATGCCGGACAGAAGCCAATGATGAATCAATGGCAAAGTTACAACAATCTTTCACAAGGTAAAAAAAAAGACTTCTTGGAAAATGTAAAATGGGCAATTGCGAAAAGATGATAATGAAAGTTAAACATTAAGTATACGTTAAATAACAGTACAGAAACAAAGGCTATCATAATATTCAAGACAAAAAGGGTGAGAAGTGAGTCAACATGTAGAATATCCCAATAAGTTCACTCTTATTTCCTTTTATGGGTCTGAAGTGAATATAAAATTTTCATTACAAATTAGTGAAATTACTCAATTTTTAATTCTGTTCCCACAGAAATTTGACATGAGGAGATATCCATAGGAAATGTTCTTGCTTTTTTGTTGTTTTAAGGATGAGAGCAAAGGAAATGTACACTTTAATTCAGGGAAATGCATTTCCTTTTTGATCTACTCTTGCCATCAACCAAATTCCACTCAATTTCCTCTTCTGCCCTCAAAACTTCATTTTTAGTTAACCTATTTTGTCCCTGTGCTATGCTATGAAGAATAAAAAGACATAAACACATGGAGTCATCATTTAATCTGACTGTGTTTGCAGGGTTTAGGTACATGTAATAGATATGTATTGCAAATCCTTCCCAGCCTCCACAAACGTTCATCTTTCCGAGATAGCATTTTAGCAGTTCTTAGGGCCTTGAGTTATCCTTTAATATTATTGAGTGATTTATTAGATTTTTAAGCAATTAAAGTGTGACTTTCTATCAACAATTGGCCAGATTCTTACATCCAGTTGAGTAAGTTCATGTAATGTTACAGCTTAAATCCTTCTAATCATATCTAAACTGTTTGTGTTTAATCTGAAAGGAAATTAACACGTTTGTGGTAGTTGTTATAAAACTTTTTGGCTCTGATAGAATAATTTCACAATATCTTTTGTCTATTTGGATCTAGAAAGGCCTGACCAGAGGAAGGTCAGAATATGCAGTCAAAGGAAGAGTAAAGGGGGGGGGGGGGGGGTGAGGAGTCCTAGGCAATAAGGTGACACAAGAAAATCTGGGACAAAGAATATTGAAAGAAACTTGAAGACTTCAGAAAAAAGGGGTGCCTTGTGACATAATTGTCCCCATGGCTTGACCTGTTTCTGGATGCACTTGCATTGGATAATTTTTTTCTGCAAAAAAAAGTTGCAGTTTTGAGAGAACTACAACTTTGGGAGTTACTATTACTGAGCTTAACTTATATTTTTCGCTTGAAGACTATACCTACTTTGCGTCCATTTAACGTGATTGACTAACAATACTACACAATGAGGTGGTCTCCTAATTACCTCATAGTTTCCGCAACGAGGGAACTCCCCGATTGTTGTGTCGCAACCAGCAAGCTCTTTGCAGCGGCAGGTGTATTATTAGTAACAGCGCTTCATCAAAACAAGTGTGATTCAAAATCATAGTTAGGATGTTATTAAGGGTGTTACTTTCTAATGCATAATATATATATATATATAATATAGGTAGGCCATGGTCTTGTGTTTGCACCTTCTGGTAAATGAAAAAGGATTTTGTGTATCCAAAAGCACTGGGTGAACATTACAGTAGCATTCCTGGGCTTTTTCTAGATTTATATGTTTTTCATAATAATGCACTATGCTTCTACTGTCACACATGAACATGGTAGAAAAGTGCAAGTCGATTTAGTCAAGTGTTTCTAGTTATGGACTTTTGCTCACAGTTGCTGTCCTTCTGTAGCTTATCAACATTTATTTGTTTTGCTGAAATAATTCTTAAGGGAATATCTTTGAAGAGTTTGTAGTGGTAAATTGGTCTGATTGTTTGATATGTTGCTGTAACATGATTCAGAAATCCTAGGTACACATATATAACTTGAGTCTTGAGAACACAATATTTGTCATGATACAGCTCCATGTATTCTTTAAGTCATGACAAAGGGTGTCAAATATGATTAATATTGACATTTTCGTTTTACTTAACGATTCCACTTTTACATGAGTGAAGCCCTGGGCCTTGTTGCCTTCATGGCCCTGGAGCCTTCATTACCTTTGAGGCTTCCACTATTAGCCAGTCAGCCAACAATTCTTCTCTCTATTGAGAATTGCTGACATTTTTCTTTAAGACAGTTTACATGTTAATAGTCTCACCATTTGACCTCGGAAATATCTGGATATCTGCAAACGTGTATGTAGTAGTAATAAACAAGATGCAAGCTATGCCTCTTTCCTGTCTGAATGCGAGCTGATCGCCTGTTACAAGAACGCTGTAACTCAGCTGAACAGATCTCTGTTTATACAGTAAAGGTTTACTCACCAACTGGCGATTTCTTCTCTTTGACTTCTTTAACTTTTTCCATTTTTTTCGTCCCATGTTTGTCGATATTGATGAGATAGTTTCCTCTGTGAAAGTGGTAGTTTGATAACCAAGTGTGTCTGCGGATTTTTGCAAGGTCCAACACAGACACACACCTGTAATCCTTTGTTATCAATTCTTATTACCAGTACATACACACAGGCGGAAGTAAATACCATTTTGGCGCCAAAATCGTTGTGTGAAAGCGGGAATGAGACATTTGTCCAGGGACGTAGGTTACATGTTATTTTAAGTCAGATCTTGCTTTGTGTTTCCAATCTCCAACATTAACGATTTTCGCTTGTATTCTTCTTCAAGTTTCTCCGAATTCTCCTTTCCATTCTTCGCTTCGTTCATATCATATTTTCGTTGTTAGTTTGTGGGGTATTGTTCTTTTATACCAGTGCTACATGTGTAGTCACTGCTTGGCACAAATTGCATCTAAAAGGGAGAGGGTGATATTTCTAGAAACGTGACATGACCTCTTTTGGTTTCAACTTGTGTTTTGGGGATTTTTTAGGTGTTGGGATTGAGGGGTGAGTGTGGATTTTTACTTCAATTTAATGAAGGATTGCCACAGATGATCTTTGGTTTCACAGGAACAACTTTCTAACAAGAAACTTTTGCCCAGATTATTAAATGGAAAAGAGTAAGGCCAAGTTACATCTGCAAAACTAAAAGCCTTGTAACCCTAGATGATCAAGTGTTGGTGTTTGAACTGAAATTAAGTAAGAAATACTACATGGTATAGATATTACAAATCTTCCACAGGCAGGGGCATCAATCATTGGGGACACAGGGGAACATGTCCCCTCACTTTCTGAAGGATGAGAGACAATATCAAATGCCAACCTCTCCCCCCCCCCACCCCCACTCACCATTTAGTGACTGACTCTTGTAGGCTCTAGGCCGATTAGGCTCATAATGACTTGTGTATCTCATAAATTGAGCTTAAACATTGTGCTATGAGATACAGTAAGTAGTGATTAATGTTTCATTGGAAGATTCAAGTTAGGAGAGATAACGTGAATGTGTTCAGATACCCAATGTTCTTGAGGCCGAGAATGACATTAAAAAATAGACAGGAAAATTTTCTCTTGCTCTCTGTATTAGCTTTTATTGATTAATTCCTTCCTCTCTGAAGGTCTCTTCACTACTCCTAGTCACACCCTAAAATCTCAAAGATTGCCTACTTCTACTGTACTTAATTCCCCAGTAAAACTTGTTAAGGTTCCAACCTCTAAGCCATGGCTAGACGAACCCTCATCTCACTTGACCCCCACGACCCCACCTGCCAGGATTCTGTACATGTCTGTATCACTACTCCAGCTTTACTCTCAAGATTAGCCCCAAGTGGAATATATCTATACATCAATTCCTACACACAAACTGGTTCACTTTTAAAGGCTAAAACTGTACACTGTATAAGAGTCTCTGGCCTGGAGGCCTGCAAAGGGGTAACAAAAAATGATTGGAAGGTTATACTTTACTTTATTTATTTTTAAAGTTTTAAATAACTCCACCTGTCCACCCAACATGGCTTTTTAAATGTAGTTATGATACCATATGTGTGAACAGATTTTGTTGACATCTGAATAACAAGACTATTTTATTCTTGTATTCAAAGTTTAAAAATGTTTCCTTTTTCTTGTTTAAGTTTCAGGCTTTGCTCCAAGGCGCTCACGGTGTGCCCTTAGCATACACTCTTTCAGTTTTATCCATGTTCAGTCATGTATGTCCCCCCCCCCTACTTGTCAGTTGGGATTGATGCTCCTGTCCACAGGACTAATGTTATGCCAAAAAACAGGAAAGCATCTTTTTGAAAGAAATGTTTAGAAAAGAGACAGGAATCTTTTTGCCAGTAGACATTATGACCTTAGACACATGGTAAGTCTGTTAAAATCGTCACACAAAGAATGAGAATGATTCCCGTACCTAACACAATCCCTGCATTACTGCACATAATCAGCATCCAAATATTATTGGGCTGCTCTCAATGGCCTGTACAGTATCTGATGTGTGTTGTAAAGAAGGAAAATGCCAGTAAGAACTTGATTTGGGCCAGCAGATTTCTTAAAAGGATTGTCTGGTGGCCCAAAGAAGTTACCTTAAAAAATGATAAATAATTTTCCAAACATGTTGTCAAAGTATGAGAACGCTAATATTGCGTTTGACAGAGAAAAGATTTTTTAATCGTTAAGGATGGACACTTCCAATATGATTTGAACAGTACAGAACGTGATGTCAACTACGCTAATGCAGATTGCGACATAACCCACGCTCCGTACAGTACCTACAGTAACCACAACAAAAACCGTGTTTGTATACAGATTAATTTCTTCCTTAATTTTCGGTGAAATTTCTCATAAATTAGATATGTTTTCAAAAACCCCTTAAGCCGCCATATATGTAGTAGATTGGTGGTTTCGTGGTCTTTGTGTAACACAAGATAAGTTTTAACAGCGGACTCTGTTGTTTATACATCGCGCTATCCAGCTCCAACGCGAAGAATGTTCGCATGTAGGCTACTCTAACGTTTACAATCAGACAGTTCTGCGAAGCCTACGCTTCCCGGTACTACATTCTGCTCCGACATTGATTCCGCCAAGTTTCATCTTTCGGTGTTCCGAATACTTTTCAAGTTTCTTTTTACTGTAAATTTGATCCGTGAATTATATTTCAGCGATTTCGAAGAACAGTTTATGAACTGTGGTTTGAGTGTGAGAGTATATTATATGCAATGCTATACGTAGACCAACTGGGCATGGTACAGTAGGATATAAACTCGCGATATCTACGTTATATATAATGGGCAATCACCTGTGCGTGTACACGTGAGAGTGTATTGCTGCGGAAATGGGAGTGCTAACTTCAAGTCGCCTGTTTTGCCTATTTGCCAGCACTACGTCAATCACCGTATTGAAGTGTTCGAACAAACGGTACTTTTGGTGAGAAACTTGTGAATTTGAAAACCAGATTTCTACAAGAAGAAACCTTGGAATGGGGACAGTTTTTACATGGTTAGAAAGAGAAAAATAATAACTACAAGGACAATGTATCAAAATCTTCCACCAGAGAATTCCTTTAAGCACTTGCATTTTTGGTTGCAAGTGGCTAAATTTGTAAAAATTCTAGGCCTGACATGTGAACAGTTGAAAATATGTGTCTGTTGACTTTAATAAGCCACACCTATGATATACACAATCACATCAACATATGCAGACAGAATTGTGCTGTGGTTTAATTTAAATGAGTAGAACAACTATATATACAAATAGTAATACACAATATGCTACAGTAGTATCATACAACATCACCACATGGTAGCTAGTAGCTACTTCCGTGTACGCTCTGCATTAATCATATTTAGTACAGCATTTTGTCAGTGTTTCATATGGGTTTGCTGTCTTGTAGTTGCATTTACAGAAGTATTTATTCTCAAAGGTACACTACACAGTAGAAGTGCATCAATCAAATATATACCAAAGTAAAACAGAAGGGAGCACCTCCCCCCTCCCCACTCCAGTAAAGAAAACATAAAAAAAAATATATATAGACAAAAATTTACAAGTTGGAGAGTAGATCTTCAAAATGTCAGAGAGAAATCTCATTTGTAGGGTGGTGCAGAAAACTTACTCTTCACTATTAGTAAATATTGTATTACTTTGAGGTGAATTTCCACAAAAGTTACAATTTTGTACAATTTAAAGTGTTGTTTTCTTAATGTGAGCAAAATGACAAAGAATGACCAACATGTAAACTGCAGGAGAGATGTATCTAGGCTTGGAGAATACAATACCAAGTTTGGACCAGTAAAACTCCCCTTCTAGTGGATGATAGGCCTTACAATATGGTTGTTTTATTTCAGTATCTTTAAAATGATGAAGGCCCATTCCAAATTTTTCATTTTGAGTGTTTGGGGGTACTTAATAGTTTGTGATAGTCTAACACTAATGTACAGGTCAATCACTGATTGACAAGTATTCATGCAGGACAGAAGCCAATGATGAATCAATGGCAAAGTTACAACAATCTTTCACAAGGTAAAAAAAAGACTTCTTAGAAAATGTAAAATAGGCAATTGAGAAAAGACGATAATGAAAGTTAAACATTAAGTATACTTTAAATAACAGTACACAAACATAGACTATCACAATATTCAAGACACAAAGGGTGAGAAGTGAGTCAACATGTAGAATAAACCAATAAGTTTACTCTCATTTCCTTTAATGGGTCTAAAGGAAAATAAAATTTTTACCATAAATTAGTGAAATTACTCAATTTTTAATTCTGTTGCCACAGAAAATTGACATGAGCAAAATATCCATAGGAAATGTTCTTGTTTTTTGTTGTTTTAAGGATGAGAGCAAAGGAAATGTACACTTTAATTCAGGGAAATGCATTTCCTTTTTGATCTACTCTTGCCGTCAACCAAATTCCACTCAATTTCCTCTTCTGCCCTCAAAACCTCATTTTTAGTTGACTTATTTTGTCCCTGTGCTATGCTACGAAGAATAAAAAGACATAAACACATGGAGTCATCATTTAATCTGACTGTGTTTGCAGGGTTTAGGTACATGTAATAGATATGTATTGCAAATCCTTCTCAGCCTCCACAAACGTTCATCTTTCCGAGATAGCATTTGAGCAATTCTTAGGGCATCTTGTTATCCTTTAATGTTAGTGAGTGATACTTAGATTATTTAGCAATTAAAGCATGACTTTCTATCAACAATTGGCCAGATTCTTACATCCAGTTGAGTAAGTTCATGTAATGTTACAGCTTAAATCCTTCTAATCATATCTAAACTATTTGTGCTTATTAATCTGAAAAGAAATTAACACGTTTGTGGTAGCTATTATAAAACTGTTTTGACTCTGATAGAATAATTTCACAATACATGTTGTGTTCTTGTCTATTTGGATCTAGAAAGGCCTGACCAGAGGGAGGTCAGAATATGCAGTCAAGGGAGGAGTAATGGGGGGGGGGTTGAGGAGTCCTGGTCAATTAGGGGACACAAGGAAATCTGGGATAAAGAATACTTAAGGAAACATCAAGACTTCAGAAAAAAGGGATGCCTTGTGACATAATTGTCCCTATGGCCTGACCTGGTTCTGGATGCCCTTGCATTGGATTCATTTTATGCTACAAAGAAAAGTAGTGGTTTTGAGAGAACAACAATTTTAGTAATTACTCTTACGGACATTTCTAATATTTTTCGCTTCAAAAATAAACCTACTTTGCGTCCATTATACGTGATTGACTAACATTACTGCAAAACGAGGTGGTCTCTTAATGACCTCGTAATTACCTCAATCGGGGAACTCCCCGATTGTTGTGTTGCAACCATCAAGCTGTTTGCAGCCGCGGGTTTATTAATAGTAACAGCGCTTCATCAAAACAAGTGTGATTCAATATCATGGTTAGGATGTTATTAAGGGCGTTGCTTTTTAATGCATCATATATATAATATAGTTAGGCCATAAACTTGTGTTTGCATTCCTTCTGGTAAATGAAAAGGAATTTTGTGTACTAAAAAGTAACCCACACTGCGTGAACAGTAACATTCCTGGGCTTCTTCAATGATTTATATTTTGTACAAACTAATGCACTATGCTTCTACTGTCACACATGAACATGGGAAGTGCAAGTTGATTTAGTCAAGTGTTTCTAGTAATGGACTTTTGCTCACAGTTGCTGTCCTTCTGTAGCTTATCAACATTTATCTGTTTTGCTGAAATAAATCTAAAGGGGATAGTTTTTAAGAATCTGTAGTGTTAATTTGGTCTGCTTGTTTGATATGTTGCTGTAACATGATTCAGAAATCCTAGGTACACATATAACATGAGTCTTGAGAACACAATATTTGTCATGATACAGTTCCAGGAATTCTTTTAGTCATGACATAGGGTGTCAAATATTATTAATATTGACATTTTAGATTTACTTAACGATTCCACTTTTACATGAGTGAAGCCCTGGGCCTTCATGGCCCTGGAGCCTTCATTACCTTTAAGGCTTCCACTGTTATCCAGTCAGGCAACAATTCTTCTCTCTTTTGAGAATACCTGACATTTCTCTTTAAGACAGTTTACATGTTAATAATCTTCACCATTTGACCTCGGAAATATCTCGATTCTGCAAACGTGTATTTAGTTGTAGTAATAAACAAGATGCAAGCTTTGCCTCTTTCCTGTCTGAATGCGAGCTGATCGCCTGTTACAAGAACGCTGTAACTCAGCTGAACAGATCTCTGTTTATACAGTAAAGGTTTACTCACCAACTGGCGATTTCTTCTCTTTGACTTCTTTAACTTTTTCCATCTTTTTCGTCCCATGTTTGTCGATATTGATGAAGGGTTTCCTCTATGAAAGTGGTAGTTTGATAACCAAGTGTGTCTGCGGATTTTTGCAAGGTCCAACCCAGACACACACTTGTAAGCTTTTGTTATCAATTCTTAATACCAGTACATATACACAGGCGGAAGTAAATACCATTTTGGCGCCAAAATCGTTGTTGACAGAGGTCATGAGAGTGACATAGGTTACAAGTTATTTATAGACAGATCTTATTTTATGTTTCCAATCACCAATATTGACGATTTTCGCTTGTATTCTGCTTCAAGTTTCTCCGAATTCTCCTTTCCATTCATCCCTTCGTTCATATCATATTTTCGTTGTTAGTTCGTGGGGTATTTTTCTTTTATACCAGTGCTACACGTGTAGTCACTGCTTGGCACGAATTGCATCTAAATTGGAGAGGGCAATATGTCTAGAAATGTGAAATACTTTTGGCAAGGTTATGCTCTTACAAAACAAATTCAGGGAACTCCCCGATCGTTGTGTTGCAACTCGCGAGTGTTTGACAATCGCGGGTATACTTTATAGGCACACAACAAATTTGATCCAAGGTCATACTTAACTCATGGTTTACAAGCGTGGTTTGATAATTTATGCAGGAATTATATATAATACTTGTATGACTTGCGCATGCATTCCTTTAGGTAGACGAAAGGGAAATTTTTGGCGACAATTTAAAGTGTTTTTTTTTGTGTTTGCAAAATAGCAAAGAATGACCAATATGTATACTGCAGGTGAGATGTGTAAGTTTAGAGAATACAACACCAGGTTTGGGCCAGTAAAACTCCCTTTTGGGTAGCTCATAGTAACAATGAGCTTGTTTTATTTCAATAACTTTTAAAGTGATGAAGGCCCATTCCAATTTTCTTTTTAAGTATTTGGGGGTACTTAATAGTTGTACTTAAAACTTGTGGACAAATTAAGTCTGTGATAGTCTAACACCTATGTACAGGGCAATCACTGATTAATAAGTATTCATGCAGGACAGAAGCCAATGATGAATCAATGGCAAAGTTACAACAATCTTTCACAAGGGAAAAAAAAGTACTTCTTGGAAAATGTAAAATGGGCAATTGAGAAAAGACAATAATGAAAGTTAAACATTAAGTATATATGTTAAATAACAGTACAGAAAGATAGACTATCATAATATTCAAGACAAAAAGGGTGAGAAGTGAGTCAACATGTAGAATATTCCAATAAGTTAACTCTTATTTTCCTTTTATGGGTCTGAAGTGAATATAAAATTTTCATCACAAATTAGTGAAATTACTCAATTTTCAATTCTGTTGCCACAGAAAATTGACATGAGCAAATATCCATAGGAAATGATTTAATTTTTTTTTTTTTTTAAGGATGCAAGCAAAGGAAATGCACCCATTAGTTCAGGGAAATGCATTTCCTTTTTGATCTACTTTTGCCGTCAACCAAATTCCACTCAATTTCCTCTTCTGCCCTCAAAACCTCATTTTTAGTTGACTTATTTTGTCCCTGTGCTATGCTACGAAGAATGAAAAGACATAAACACATGGAGTCATCATTTAATCTGACTGTGTTTGCAGGGTTTAGGTACATGTAATAGATATGTATTGCAAATCCTTCTCAGCCTCCACAAACGTTCATCTTTCTGAGATAGCATTTGAGCAATTCTTAGGGCATCTTGTTATCCTTTAATGTTAGTGAGTGATACTTAGATTATTTAGCAATTAAAGCATGACTTTCTATCAACAATTGGCCAGATTTTTACATCCAGTTGAGTAAGTTCATGTAATGTTACAGCTGAAATCCTTCTAATCATATCTAATCTGTTTGTGTTTAAATCTGAAAGGAGATTAACACGTTTGTGGTAGCTGTTAAAAAACTGTTTTGGCTCTGATAGAATAATTTTCACAATATCTTTTGTGTTCTTGTCTATTTGGATCTAGAAAGGCCTGACCAGAGGGAGGTCAGGATATACAGTCAAAGGAGGAGAAGTGGGGTGGGGGGAGGGTTGAGGACTCCTGGTCAATTAGGGGACACAAGGAAATCTGGGTTATAGAATAATTAAGGAAAAATGAAGACTTCAGAAAAAAGGGATGCCTTGTAACATAATTGTCCCATGGCTTGACCTGGTTCTGGATGCCCTTGCATTGGATTAATTTTATGCTGCAGAGAAAAGTAGCGGTTTTGAGAGAACAAGAAGTTTGGTAATTACTCTTACGGACCTTTCTAATATATTTCGCTACAAGAATAAACTTACTTTGCGTCCATTTAACGTGATTGACTAACAATACTACACAATGAGGTGGTCTCCTAATTACCTCATAGTTTCCGCAACGAGGGAACTCCCCGATTGTTGTGTCGCAACCAACAAGCATTTTGCAGCCTCAGGTATATTAACAGTAACAGCGCTTCATCAAAACAAGTGTGATTCAATATCATGGTTAGGATGTTATTAAGGGCGTTGATTTTTAATGCATAATATATATATAATACAGGTAGGCCATAGTCTTGTGTTTGCATTCCTTCTGGTAAATGGAAAGGAATTTTGTGTACTAAAAAGTAACCCACACTAGGTGAACATAACAGTAACATTCCTGGGCTTCTTTGATTTATATGTTGCACAAAATAATTCACTATGCTTCTACTGTCATAGATGAACATGGGAAGTGCAAGTCCATTTAGTCAAGTGTTTCTAGTAATGGACTTTTGCTCACAGTTGCTGTCCTTCTGTAGCTTATCAACATTTATCTGTTTTGCTGAAATAAATCTTAAGGGGATAATTTTGAAGAATCTGTAGTGGTAAATTGGTCTTCTTGTTTGATATGTTGCTGTAACATGATTCAGAAATCCTAGGTACACATATGTAACATGTGTCTTGAGAACACAATAGTTGTAATGATACAGTTCCATGAATTCTTTTAGTCTCGACAAAGGGTGTCAAATATGATTAATATTTACATATTTGATTTACTTAACGATTCCACTTTTACATGAGTGAAGCCCTGGGCCTTGTGGCCCTTCATGGCCCTGGAGCCTTCATTACCTTTGAGGCTTCCACCATTATCCAGTCAGGCAACAATTCTTCTCACTATTGAGAATTGCTGACATTTTTCTTTAAGACAGTGTACATGTTAATAGTCTTCACCATTTGACCTCGGAAATATCTCGATTCTGCAAACGTGTATGTAGTAGTAATAAACAAGATGCAAGCTTTGCCTCTTTCCTGTCTGAATGCGAGCTGATCGCCTGTTACTAGAACGCTGTAATTCAGCTGAACAGATCTCTGTTTATACAGTAAAGGTTTACTCACCAACTGGCGATTTCTTCTCTTTGACTTCTTTAACTTTTTCCATTTTTTTCGTCCCATGTTTGTCGATATTGATGAAACAGTTTCCTCTGTGAAAGTGGTAGTTTGATAACCAAGTGTATTGTGGATTTTTGCAAGGTCCAACACAGACACACACCTGTAAGCCTTTGTTATCAATTCTTATTACCAGTACATATACACAGGCGGAAGTAAATACCATTTTGGCGACAAAATCGTTGTGTGACAGCGGGAATGAGACAATTGTCCAGGGACGTAGGTTACATGTTAATTTAAGTCAGATCTTGTTTCGTGTTTACAATCGCGAACATTGAAGATTTTCGCTTGTATTGTTCTTCAAGTTTCTCCGAATTCTCCTTCCATTCTTCCTTTCGTTCATATCATATTTTCGTTGTTAGTTTGTGGGGTATTCTTCTTTTATACCAGTGCTACACGTGTAGCCACTGCTTGGCACGAATTGCATCTAAAAGGGAGAGGGTAATATTTCTAGAAACGTGAAATAACCTATTTTGGTTTCAACTTGTTTTTTGTTTCTTTTAGGTGTTGGGATGGAGGGGTGAGTGTGGTTTTATACCTCAATTTGATGAAGGATTGTCACAGATGATATTTTGTTTCACAGGAACAACTTTCTGGCAAGAAATTTTTGCCCAGAATCTTAAATGGAAAAGAGTAAGGCCAAGTTACATAGATCTGCAAAACTAAAAGCCTTGTAACCCTAGATGATCAAGTGTTGGTGTTTGAACTGAAATTAACTAAGAAATACTACATGGTATAGATATTACAGATCTTCCACAAGCATGGGCTTCAATCATTGGGGACACAGGGGAACATGTCCCCTCACTTTCTGAAGGATGAGAGACAATATCAAATGCCAACCTCTCCCCCCACCCCCCACTCACCATTTAGTGACTGACTCTTGTAGGCTCTAGGCCGATTAGGCTCATAATGACTTGTGTATCTCATAAATTGAGCTTAAACATTGTGCTATGAGATAAGTAGTGATTAATGTTTCATTGGCAGATTCAAGTTAGGAGAGATAACGTGAATGTGTTCAGATACCCAATGTTCTCGAGGCCGAGAATGACATTAAAAAATAGACAGGAAAATTTTCTCTTGCTCTCTGTATTAGCTTTTATTGATTAATTCCTTCCTCTCTGAAGGTCTCTTCACTACTCCTAGTCACACCCTAAAATCTCAAAGATTGCCTACTTCTACTGTACTTAATTCCCCAGTAAAACTTGTTAAGGTTCCAAACTCTAAGCCATGGCTAGACAAACCCTCATCTCACTTGACCCCCACGACCCCACCTGTCAGGATTCTGTACACGTCTGTAGCACTACTCCAGCTTTACTCTGAAGATTAGCCCCAAGTGGAATATATCTATACATCAATTCCTACACACAAACTGGTTCACTTTTAAAGGCTAAAACTGTACACTGTATAAGAGTCTCTGGCCTGGAGGCCTGCAAAGGAGTAACAAAAAATGATTGGAAGATTATACTTTACTTTATTTGTTTTTAAAGTTTTAAATAACTCCACCTGTCCACCCAACATGGCTTTTTAAATGTACTTATGATACCATATGTGTACAAGATTTTGTTGACATCTGAATAACAAGACTATTTTATTCTTGTATTCAAAGTTTAAAAATGTTTCCTTTTTCTTGTTTAAGTTTCAGGCTTTGCTCCAAGGCGCTCGCGGTGTGCCCTTAGCATACACTCCTTCAGTTTTATCCATGTTCAGTCATGTATGTCCCCCCCCTACTTGTCAGTTGGGATTGATGCCCCTGTCCACAGGACTAATGTAATGCCAAAATAGGAAAGCATCTTTTTGAGAGAATTGTTTAGAAAAGAGACAGGGAACTTTCTGCCAGTAGACATTATGACCTTAGACACGTGTTTAGTCCGTTAAAATCGTCACACAAAGAATGAGAATGATATCCTTACCTAACACAAGCCCTCTGTTAATGCTTATAATTAGCATCCAAATATTATTAGGCTGATCTCAATGGCCTTTACAGTATCTGATGTGTGTTGTAAAGAAGGAAAATGCCAGTAAGAACTTGATTTGGGCCAGCAGATTTCTTAAAAGGATTGTCTGGTGGCCCAAAGAAGTTACCTTAAAAAATGATAAATAATTTTCCAAACATGTTGTCAAAGTATGAGAACGCTAATATTGCGTTTGACAGAGAAAAGATTTTTAATCGTTAAGGATGGACACTTCCAATATGATTTGAACAGTACAGAACGTGATGTCATCTACGCTAATGCAGATTGTGACATAACCCACGCTCCGTACAGTACCTACAGTAACCACAACAAAAACCCTGTTTGTATACAGATTAATTTCTTCCTTGATTTTTGGTGAAATTTCTTATAAATTAGATATGTTTTCAAAAACCCCTTAAGCCGCCATATATGTAGTAGATCGGTGGTTTTGTGGTCTTTGTGTAACACAAGATAAGTTTTAACAGCGGACTCTTTGTTGTTTATACATCGCGCTATCCAGCTCCAACGCGAAGAATGTTCGCATGTAGGCTACTCTAACGTTTACAATCAGACAGTTCTGCGAAGCCCATGCTTCCCGGTACTACTTTCTGCTCCGACATTGATTCCGCCAAGTTTCATCTTTCGGTGTTCCGAATACTTTTCAAGTTTCTTTTTACTGTAAATTTGATCCGTGAATTATATTTCAGCGATTTGGAAGAACAGTTTATGAACTGTGGTTTGAGTGTGAGAGTATATTATATGCAATGCTATACGTAGACCAACTGGGCATGTTACAGTAGGATATAAACTCGCGATATCTACGTTATATATAATAGGCAATCACCTGTGCGTGTACACGTGAGAGTGTATTGCTGCGGAAATGGGAGTGCTAACTTCAAGTGGCCTGTTTTGCCTATTTGCCAGCACTGCGTCACTCACCATATTGAAGTGTTCGAACAAACGGTACTTTTGGTGAGAAACTTGTGAATTTGAAAACCAGATTTCTACAAGAAGAAACCTTCGAATGGGGACAATTTTTACATGGTTAGAAAGAGAAAAATAATAACTACAAGAACAATGTATCAAAATCTTCCACCAGAGAATTCCTTAAAGCACTTGCATTTTTTGTTGCAATTGGCTAAATTTGTAAAAATTCTAGGCCTGACATGTGAACAGTTGAAAATATGTGTCTGTTGACTTTAATAAGCCACACCTATGATATACACAATCACATCAACATATGCAGACAGAATTATGCTGTGGTTTAATTTAAATGAGTTAAACAACTATATACAAATAGTAATACACAAATTGCTACAGTAGTATCAGACAACATCACCACATGGTAGCTAGTAGCTACTTCCGTGTACGCTCTGCATTAATCATACTTAGTACAGCATTTTGTCAGTGCTTCATATGGGTTTGCTGTCTTGTAGTTGCATTTACAGAAGTATTTATTCTCAAAGGTACACTACACAGTAGAAGTGCATCAATCAAATATATACCAAAGTAAAACAGAAGGGAGCACCTCCCCCCTCCCCCACTCCCCCACTCCAATAAAGAAAACATCAAAAAATATATATAGACAAAAATTTACAAATTGGAGAGTAGATCTTCAAAATTTCAGAGAGAAAACTTACTCTTAACTATTAGTAAATATTGTATTACTTTGAGGTGAATTTCCACAAAAGTTACAATTTTGTGACAATTTAAAGTGTTTTTTTCTTAATGTGAGCAAAATGACAAAGAATGACCAACATGTAAACTGCAGGAGAGATGTATCTAGGCTTGGAAAATACAATACCAAGTTTGGACCAGTAAAACTCCCCTTCTAGTGGATGATAGGCCTTACAATATGGTTGTTTTATATCAGTATCTTTAAAATGATGAAGGCCCATTCCAAATTTTTCATTTTGAGTGTGTGGGGGTACTTAATAGTTTGTGATAGTCTAACACTAATGTACAGGTCAATCACTGATTGATAGGTATTCATGCAGGACAGAAGCCAATGATGAATCAATGGCAAAGTTACAACAATCTTTCACAAGGTAAAAAAAAGAAGACTTCTTGGAAAATGTCAAATGGGCAATTGAGAAAAGACGATAATGAAAGTTAAACATCAAGTATACGTTAAATAACAGTACAGAAACATAGACTATCACAATATTCAAGACACAAAGGGTGAGAAGTGAGTCAACATGTAGAATAAACCAAAGGTCCAACACAGACACACACACACCTGTAAGCTTTTGTTATCAATTCTTATTACCAGTACATATACACAGGCGGAAGTAAATACCATTTTGGCGCCAAAATTGTTGTTGACAGAGGTCATGAGAGTGACATAGGTTACATGTTATTTTTAGTCAAATCTTGTTTTGGGTTGCCAATCACCAACATTGACGATTTTCGCTTGTATTGTTCTTCAAGTTTCTCCGAATTCTCCTTTCCATTCTTCGCTTCGTTCATATCATATTTTCGTTGTTAGTTTGTGGGGTAGTGTTCTTTTATACCAGTGCTACATGTGTAGTCACTGCGTGGCACGAATTGCATCTAAAAGCAAGAGGGCGATTTTTCTAGAAATGTGAAATAGCCTTCTTTGGTTTCAACTTGTTTTCTATTTCTTTTTGGATGTTGAGATTGAGGGGTGAGTGTGGTTGTTAACACAACTATGATAAACACAATCACATCAACCTATGTGGACAGAATTATGTTGTGGTTTAAATGAGTAAAACAACTATATACATACAAATAGTAATACACAATATGCTAGTATAATACAACATCACCACATGGTAGCAAGTAGCTACTTCCGTGTACGTTCTGTATTAATAATACTTAGTACAGCATTTTGTCATTGTTTCATATGGGTTTATTTTCTTGGAGTTGCATTTACTGAAGTATTTATACTAGTACACAGTAGAAAAGCATAAATCAAAATAAATACCAAAGTCAAACAGAAGGAGCCCCTCCCCCCTCCAAATAAAAAACCTTAAAAAAAATCAAAACAATTTACAAGTTGGAGAGAAGATATTCAAAATGTCAGAGAGAAATCTCATTTGTAGGGTGGTGCAGAAAACTTACTCTTAACTATTAGTAAATATTGTAACTTTGAGGCTAAATTTCCACAAAAGTTACAATTTTGTGACAATTTAAAGTGTTTTCTTTGGGTGCAAAATGACAAAGAATGACCAACATGTAAACTGCAGGAGAGATGTGTAGGTTTAGAGAATACAACACCAGGTTTTGGCCAGTAAAACTCCCTTTCAGGTGGATCATAGGCCTAACAATATGTTTGCTTTATTTAGGTACAGTATCTTTAAGGTGAAGAAGGGCCAAATCAATTAGTCATTTTAAGTACTTGGGGAACTTAATATTTGTACTTAAAAATTATGGACAAATTAAGTCTGTGATAGTCTAACACCTATGTACAGGGCAATCACTGATTGAAAAGTATCCATGCAGGACAGAAGCCAATGATGTGAGCACTTCCATGGCAAAGTTACAACAATCTTTCACTAGGAAAAAAAAAAGACTTCTTGGAAAATGTAAAATGGGCAATTGAGAAAAGACGTTAATGAAAGTAAAACATTAAGTTTACGTTAAATAACAGTATAGACTATCACATTATTCAAGACAAAAAGGGTGAGAAGTGAGTCAACATGTAGAATATCCCAATAAGTTTACTCTTATTCCCTTTTATGGGTCTGAAGTGAAAACAAAATTTTTACCATATATTAGTAAAGTTACTCATTTTTTATT
The DNA here is from genome assembly GCF_037975245.1 of Apostichopus japonicus. Taxonomy (NCBI): domain Eukaryota; kingdom Metazoa; phylum Echinodermata; class Holothuroidea; order Aspidochirotida; family Stichopodidae; genus Apostichopus; species Apostichopus japonicus. The sequence continues at coordinate 23,037,810 of NC_092567.1, read as the reverse complement.
TCTGTTGCCACAGAAAAGTGACATGAGCAAATATCCAAAGGAAATGTTTTTTTTTTTTTAGGATTCATGCAAAGGAAATGCACCCATTAGTTCAGAGAAATGCATTTCTTTTTTTATTTAATCCTTGCCATTAACCAAATTCCACTCAATTTCTACTTCTGCCCTGAAAACCTCATTTCTAGTTGACTTATCTGTTCCTTGTGCAATGATATACCAAGAATTAAAGTCATAAAAACATTGAGTCATCATTTAATCTTACTGTGTTTGCAGGGCTTAGGTACATATAATAGATATGTATTGCAAATCCATCCCAGCCTTCACAAACACGCATCTTTCCGAGATAGCATTTTAGCAATTCTTAGGGAATCAAGTTATCTTTTATTGTTATTGATTGATTTATTAGATTGTTTAGCAATTAAAGCATGACTTTCTATCAACAATTGGCCAGATTCTAACATCCAGTTGAGTAGGTTCATGTAATGTTACAGCTTAAATCCTTCTAATTATATCTAAACTGTTTGTGTTTAATCTGAAAGGAGAGTAACATGTTTGTGGTAGCTGTTATTAAACTGTTTTGGCTCTGATAGAATAATTTTCACAATATCTTTTGTGTTCTTATCTATTTGGATCTAGAAAGGCCTGACCAGAGGGAGGTCAGAATATGCAGTCAAAGGAAGAGTAAAGGGGGGGGGGGGGGGGTGAGGAGTCCTAGGCAATAAGGTGACACAAGAAAATCTGGGACAAAGAATATTGAAAGAAACTTGAAGACTTCAGAAAAAAGGGGTGCCTTGTGACATAATTGTCCCCATGGCTTGACCTGTTTCTGGATGCACTTGCATTGGATAATTTTTTTCTGCAAAGAAAAGTTGCAGTTTTGAGAGAACTACAACTTTGGGAGTTACTATTACTGAGCTTAACTTATATTTTTCGCTTGAAGACTATACCTACTTTGCGTCCATTTAACGTGATTGACTAACAATACTCTACACAATGAGGTGGTCTCCTAATTACCTCATAGTTTCCGAGGGAACTCCCCGATTGTTGTGTCGCAACCAGCAAGCTCTTTGCAGCGGCAGGTATATTAATAGTAACAGCGCTTCATCAAAACAAGTGTGATTCAAAATCATGGTTAGGATGTTATTAAGGGTGTTACTTTCTAATGCATAATATATATATATAATATAGGTAGGCCATAGTCTTGTGTTTACATTCCTTCTGGTAAATGAAAAGGAATTTTGTGTATCCAAAAGTAATCCACACTGGGTGAACATTACAGTAGCATTCCTGGGCTTTTTCTTGATTTATATGTTGTTCATAATAATGCACTATGCTTCTACTGTCACACATGAACATGGTAGTAAAGTGCAAGTCGATTTAGTCAAGTGTTTCTATATATGGACTTTTGCTCACAGTTGCTGTCCTTCTGTAGCTTATCAACATTTATCTGTTTTGCTGAAATAAATCATAAAGGGATAGCTTTGAAGAATCTGTAGTGGTTAATTGGTCTGCTTGTTTGATATGTTGCTGTTACATGATTCAGAAATCCTAGGTACACATATAACATGAGTCTTTAGAACAAAAGATTTGTAATGATACAGTTCCAGGAATTCTTTAAGTCATGACAAAGGGTGTCAAATATGATTAATATTGACATTTTAGATTTACTTAACGATTCCACTTTTACATGAGTGAAGCCCTGGGCCCTCATGGCCCTGGAGCCTTCATTACCTTTAAGGCTTCCACCAGTATCCAGTCAGGCAACAATTCTTCTCACTATTGAGAATCGCTTACATTTTTCTTTAAGACAGTTTACATGTTAATAGTCTTCACCATTTGACCTCGGAAATATCTGGATGCTGCAAACGTGTATTTAGTAGTAATAAACAAGATGCAAGCTTTGCCTCTTTCCTGTCTGAATGCGAGCTGATCGCCTGTTACAAGAACGCTGTAACTCAGCTGAACAGATCTCTGTTTATACAGTAAAGGTTTACTCACCAACTGGCAATTTCTTCTCTTTGACTTCTTTAACTTTTTCCGTTTTTTTCGTCCCATGTTTGTCGATATTGATGAAATAGTTTCCTCTGTGAAAGTGGTAGTTTGATAACCAAGTGTATCTACGGATTTTTGCAAGGTCCAACACAGACACACACCTGTAAGCTTTTGTTATCAATTCTTATTACCAGTACATATACACAGGCGGAAGTAAATACCATTTTGGCGCCAAAATTGTTGTTGACAGAGGTCATGAGAGTGACATAGGTTACATGTTATTTTTAGTCAAATCTTGTTTTGAGTTTCCAATCACCAACATTGACGATTTTCGCTTGTATTCTGCTTCAAGTTTCTCCGAATTCTCCTTTCCATTCTTCCCTTCGTTCATATCATATTTTCGTTGCTAGTTTGTGGGGTATTGTTCGTTTATACCAGTGCTACATGTGTAGTCACTGCTTGGCACGAATTGCATCTAAATGGGAGAGGGCGATATGTCTAGAAATGTGAAATACTTTTGGCAAGGTTATTCTTCTACAAAACAAATTCAGGGAACTCCCCGATCGTTGTGTTGCAACTCGCGAGGGTTTGACAATCGCGGGTATACTTTATAGGCACAACAAATTTAATCCAAGGTCATACTTAACTCATGGTTAACAGCATGGTTTGATAATTTATGCAGGAATTATATAATACTTGTATGACTTGCGCATGCATTCCTTTGGTAGACGATAGGGACATTTTTTGCGACAATTTAATGTGTTTTATTTTTAATGCAAAAATAGCAAAGAATGTCCAATATGTAAACTGCAGGTGAGATGTGTAGGTTAAGAGAATACAACACCTGGTTTGGGCCAGTAAAACTCCCTTTCGGGTAGCTCATAGTATGTATGTATGTATGTATGTATATGTGATCTTCCCGCAAGCAGGAACTCGCGAAAGAAGCCATGGAGGCTTATAGTAACAATGAGGTTGTTTTATTTCAATAACCTATAAAGTGATGAAGGCCCATTCCAATTTTTCTTTTTAAGTATTTGGGGGTACTTAATAGTTGTACTTAAAAATTGTGGACAAATTAAGTCTGATAGTTTAACCACTATGTACAGGGCAATCACTGATTGATAAGTATTCATGCAGGACAGAAGCCAATGATGAATCAATGGCAAAGTTACAACAATCTTTCACAAGGGAAAAAAAAGACTTCTTGGAAAATGTAAAATGGGCAATTGAGAAAGACAATAATGAAAGTGTCAACATTAAGTATATGTTAAATAACAGTACAGAAACATAGATAATCACAATATTCAAGACAAAAAGGGTGAGAAGTGAGTCAACATGTAGAATATCCCAATAAGTTTACTCTTATTCCCTTTTATGGGTCTGAAGTGAAAACAAAATTTTTACCATATATTAGTAAAGTTACTCATTTTTTATTTCTGTTGCCACAGAAAAGTGACATGAGGAAATATCCATAGGAAATGTTTTTTTTTTTTTAGGATTCATGCAAACGAAATGCACCCATTTGTTCAGGGAAATGCATTTTCTTTTGGATTTAACCCTTGCCATCAACCAAATTCCACTCAATTTCTTCTTCTGCCCTGAAAACCTCATTTCTAGTTGATTTATCTGTTCTTTGTGCTATGATGTATCAAGGATTAAAGTCATAAAAACATGGAGTCATCAATTAATCTGACTGTGTTTGCAGGCTTTAGGTACATATAATAGATATGTATTGCAAATCCATCCCAGCCTTCACAAACACGCATCTTACCGAGATAGCATTTTAGCAATTCTTATGGCATCGAGTTTTCCTTTAATTTTATTCAGTGATTATTAGAATTTTTTAGCAATTAAAGCATGACTTTCTATCAACAATTGGCCAGATTCTAACATCCAGTTGAGTAGGTTCATGTAATGTTACAGCCTAAATCCTTCTAATTATATCTAAACTTTTTGTGTTTAATCTGAAAGGAGAGTAACATGTTTGTGGTAGCTGTTATAAAACTGATTTGGCTCTGATAGAATAATTTTCACAATATCTTTTGTGTTCTTGTCTATTTGGATCTAGAAAGGCCTGACCAGAGGGAGGTCAGGGTATGCAGTCAAAGGAAGAGTAAAGGGGGGGGGGGGATGAGGAGTCCTAGGCAATAAGGTGACACAAGAAAATCTGGGACAAAGAATAATGAAAGAAACATGAAGACTTCAGATAAGGGGGTGCCTTGTGACATAATTGTCCCCATGGCTTGACCTGTTTCTGGATGCACTTGCATTGGATAAATTGTTTCTGCAAAGAAAAGTAGCAGTTTTGAGAGAACTACAACTTTGGGAGTTACTATTACTGAGCTTAACTTATATTTTTCGCTTGAAGACTATACCTACTTTGCGTCCATTTAACGTGATTGACTAACAATACTACACAATGAGGTGGTCTCCTAATTACCTCATAGTTTCCGAGGGAACTCCCCGATTGTTGTGTCGCAACCAGCAAGCTCTTTGCAGCGGCAGGTATATTAATAGTAACAGCGCTTCATCAAAACAAGTGTGATTCAAAATCATGGTTAGGATGTTATTAAGGGTGTTACTTTCTAATGCATAATATATATATATAATATAGGTAGGCCATAGTCTTGTGTTTACATTCCTTCTGGTAAATGAAAAGGAATTTTGTGTATCCAAATGTAATCCACACTGGGTGAACATTACAGTAGCATTCCTGGGCTTTTTCTTGATTTATATGTTGTTCATAATAATGCACTATGCTTCTACTGTCACACATGAACATGGTAGTAAAGTGCAAGTCGATTTAGTCAAGTGTTTCTATATATGGACTTTTGCTCACAGTTGCTGTCCTTCTGTAGCTTATCAACATTTATCTGTTTTGCTGAAATAAATCATAAAGGGATAGCTTTGAAGAATCTGTAGTGGTTAATTGGTCTGCTTGTTTGATATGTTGCTGTTACATGATTCAGAAATCCTAGGTACACATATAACATGAGTCTTTAGAACAAAAGATTTGTAATGATACAGTTCCAGGAATTCTTTAAGTCATGACAAAGGGTGTCAAATATGATTAATATTGACATTTTAGTTTTACTTAACGATTCCACTTTTACATGAGTGAAGCCCTGGGCCTTGTTGCCTTCATGGCCCTGGAGCCTTCATTACCTTTGAGGCTTCCACTATTAGCCAGTCAGGCAACAATTTTTCTCTCTTTGAGAATCACTGACATTTTTCTTTAAGACAGTTTACATGTTAATAGTCTTCACCATTTGACCTCGGAAATATCTGGAGGCTGCAAACGTGTATTTAGTAGTAATAAACAAGATGCAAGCTTTGCCTCTTTCCTGTCTGAATGCGAGCTGATCGCCTGTTACAAGAACGCTGTAACTCAGCTGAACAGATCTCTGTTTATATAGTAAAGGTTTACTCACCAACTGGCGATTTCTTCTCTTTGACTTCTTTAACTTTTTCCATTTTTTACGTCCCATCTTTGTTGATTTTGAAGAAATGTTTCCTCTATGAAAGTGGTAGTTAGATAACCAAGTGTATCTGCGGATTTTTGCAAGGTCCAACACACACACACACCTGTAAGCTTTTGTTATCAATTCTTATTACCAGTACATATACACAGGCGGAAGTAAATACCATTTTGGCGACAAAATCGTTGTTGACAGAGGTCATGAGAGTGACATAGGTTACATGTTATTCTAAGTCAAATCTTGTTTTGTGTTTCCAATCACCAACATTGACGATTTTCGCTTGTATTCTGCTTCAAGTTTCTCCGAATTCTCCTTCCATTCTTCCCTTCGTTTATATCATATTTTCGTTGGTAGTTTGTGGGGTAGTGTTCTTTTATACCAGTGCTACACGTGTAGTCACTGCTTGGCACGAATTGCATCTAAAAGGGAGAGGGCAATTTTTCTAGAAACGTGAAATAACCTTCTTTGGTTTCAACTTGTTTTCTATTTATTTTTGGGTGTTGGGACTGAGGGGTGAGTGTGGTTGTTACCACAACTATGATAAACTCAATCACATCAACCTATGTGGACAGAATTATGCTGTGGTTTAAATGAGTAAAACAACTATATACATACAAATTGTAATACACAATATGCTAGTATTATACAACATCACCACATGGTAGCTAGTAGCTACTTCCGTGTACGCTCTGTATTAATAATACTTAGTACAGAATTTTGTCATTGATTCACATGGGTTATTTTCTTGGAATTGCATTTACAGAAATATTTATACTCAAAAGGTACACTGCACAGTAGTAATGCATCAATCAAATATATACCAAAGTAAAACAGAAGGGAGCTCTCCCCCCCCCTCTAAAAAACAAACAACATAAAATAAACAAACTTTACAAGTTGGAGAGTAGATCTTCAAAATGTCAGAGAGAAATCTCATTTGTAGGGCTGTGCAGATAACATACTCTTAACTAGTAGTAAATATGGTAACTTGAGGCCATCTTTTACAAAAATTTCTAATTTTGTGACAGTTTAAAGTGTTTTTTTTTTCTGTGTGCAAAACAGCAAAGAATGACCAATATGTAAACTGCAGGAGGGATGTATAGGCTTGGAGAAAACAACACAAGGTTTGGATCAGTAAAACTCCCCTTCTAATGGATGATAGGCCTAACAATATGTTTGTTTTATTTCAATAACTTTGAAAATGATGAAGGGCCATCCAATTTGTCATTTTGTATTTTGGTGTTACTTAATAGTTGTGGACATATTAAGGCTGATAGTTTAACCACTATGTACAGGGCAATCACTGATTGATAAGTACTGTATCTGTGCAGGACATAAGCCAATGATGTTAGCACTTCCATGGCAAAGTTACAACAATCTTTCAATAGGAAAATAAATAGAATTCTTGGAAAAATGTAAAATGGGCAATTGAGAAAAGACAATGAAAGTTAAATATTAAGTATACGTTAAATAACAGTACAGAAACATAGACTATCACAATATTCAAGAGAAAAAGGGTGAGAAGTGAGTCAACATGTAGAATCTCCCAATAAGTTTATTCTTAGTTCCTTGTATGGGTCTGAAGGGAAAATACAAATTTCACCATAAATTAGTGAAATTACTCAATTTTTAATTCTGTTACCACAGAAAATTGATGTGAGCAAATATCCATAGGAAATGATTTAAATTTTTTTTTCTTTTAAGGATGCGAGCAAAGGAAATGCACCCATTAGTTCAGGGAAATTTATTTCCTTTAAGATCCATTCTTGCCATTAACCAAATTCCACTCAGTTTCTTCTTCTGCCCTCCAAACCTCATTTCTAGTTGACTTATTTTGTCCCTGTGCTATGAAATACATGGGATAAAAGTCATAAAAACATGGAGTCATCATTTAATCTTACTGTGTTTACAGGGTTTAGGTACATATAAAAGATATGTTTTGCAAATCTTTCCCAGCCTCCACAAACGTTCATCTTTCCGAGATAGCATTTTATCAGTTCTTAGGGCCTTGAGTTATCCTTTAATGTTATTAAGTGATGATTAGATTTTTTAGCAATTACAGCATAATTTTCTATCAACAATTGGCCAGATTCTTACATCCAGTTGAGTAAGTTCATGTAATGTAACAGCTTAAATCCTTCTAATCATATCTTAACTATTTGTGCTTATTAATCGGAAAAGAAATTAACACGTTTGTGGTAGCTATTATAAAACTGTTTTGACTCTGATAGAATAATTTCACAATACTTGTTGTGATCTTGTCTATTTGGATCTAGAAAGGCCTCACCAGAGGGAGGTCAGGATATATAGTCAAGGGAGGAGTAATTGGGGGGGGGGGGGGTGAGGACTCCTGGTCAATTAGGGAACACAAGAAAATCTGGGATAAAGAATACTTAAGGGAAAATGATAACTTCAGGAAAAGGGGGAGTCTTGTGACATAATTGTCCCCATGGCCTGATATTGTTCTGGATGCCCTTGCATTGGATAAATTTTATACTAAAAAGAAAAGTATTGGTTTTGAGAAAAAAACAAGTTTGGTAATTACTCTTACTGAGCTTTCTAATATTTTCGCTTCAAGAATAAACCTACTTTGCGTCAATTTTACGTGATTGACTAACAATACTGCACAACCAGGTGGTCTCTTAATTACATCATAATAACCTCAATCGGGGAACTCCCCGATTGTTGTGTCGCAACCAGCAAGCTCTTTGCAGCCGCAGGTATATCAATAGTAACAGCGCTTCATCAAAACAAGTGTGATTCAATATCATGGTTAGGATGTTATTAAGGGCATTGCGTTGTAATGATAATATATATAATATAGGTAGGCCATAGTCTTGTGTTTGCATTCCTTCTGGTAAATGAAAAGGAATTTTGTGTATCCAAAAGTAATCCACACTAGGTGAACATTACAGTAACGTTCCTGGGCTTCCATGATTTATATGTTGTACAAAATAATGCACTATGCTTCTACTGTCACACATGAACATGGGAAGTGCAAGTCGATTTAGTCAAGTGTTTCTAGTAATGGACAACATATTTCTGTTTTGCTGAAATAAATCTTAAGTGGATAGTTTTGAAGAATCTGTAGTGGTAAATTGGTCTTCTTGTTTGATATGTTGCTGTAACATGATTCAGAAATCCTAGGTACACATGTAACTTGAGTCTTGAGAACAAAAGATTAGTTATGACACAGCTCCATGAATTCTTTAAGTCATGACAAAGGGTGTCAAATATGATTAGTATTGACATTTTAGATTTACTTAACGATTCCACTTTTACATGAGTGAAGCCCTGGGCCTTGTGGCCTTCATGGCCTTGGAACCTTCATTACCTTTTAAGGCTTCCACCATCATCCAGTCAGGTGACAATTCTTCTCTCTATTGAGAATCGCTTACATTTTTCTTTAAGACAGTTAACATGTTAATAGTCTTCACCATTTGACCTCGGAAATATCTGGAATCTGCAAACGTGTTTGTAGTAGTAATAAACAAGATGCAAGCTTTGCCTCTTTCCTGTCTGAATGCGAGCTGATCGCCTGTTACAAGAACGCTGTAACTCAGCTGAACAGATCTCTGTTTATACAGTAAAGGTTTACTCACCAACTGGCGATTTCTTCTCTTTGACTTCTTTAACTTTTTCCATTTTTTTCGTCCCATGTTTGTCGATATTGATGAAAGGTTTCCTCTAGGAATGTGGTAGTTTGATAATCAAGTGTATCTGCGGATTTTTGTAACGTCCAACACAGACACACACCTGTAAGCCTTTGTTATCAATTCTTATTACCAGTACATATACACAGGCGGAAGTAAATACCATTTTGGCGCCAAAATCGTTGTGTGACAGCGGGAATGAAACATTTGTCCAGGGACGTAGGTTACAAGTTATTTATAGACAGATCTTGCTTTGTGTTTCCAATCACCAACATTGACGATTTTGGCTTGTATTGTTCTTCAAGTTTCTCCGAATTCTCCTTTCCATTCTTCGCTTCGTTCATATCATATTTTCGTTGGTAGTTTGTGGGGAGTGTTCTTTTATACCAGTGCTACACGTGTAGTCACTGCGTGGCACGAATTGCATCTAAAAGGGAGAGGGCGATTTTTCTAGAAATGTGAAATAGCCTTCTTTGGTTTCAACTTGTTTTCTATTTCTTTTTGGATGTTGAGATTGAGGGGTGAGTGTGGTTCTTTACCACAACTAAGATAAATGCAATCACATCAACCTATGTGGACAGAATTATGCTGTGGTTTAAATGAGTAACACAACTATATACATACAAATAGTAATACACAATATGCTAGTATAATACAACATCACCACATGGTAGCAAGTAGCTACTTCCGTGTACGTTCTGTATTAGTAATACTTAGTGCAGCATTTTGTCGTTGTTTCACATGGGTTTGTTGTCTTGTAGTTGCATTTACAGAAGTTTTTATTCTCAAAGGTACACTACACAGTAGAAGTATCAATCAAATATATACCAAAGTAAAAAAGAAGGGAGCCCCCCTCCCCCCCCCCCCAAAAAAAACATAAAGTAGACAAACAATTTACAAGCTGGAAAGAAGGTCTTCAAAATGTCACAGAGAAATCTCCTTTTTAGGTTTGTGCAGATAACTTACTCATAGCTAGTAGGATTGGAGTTATTTTGCTCTAGTTTATCACTTTTATATAGATACTGTACACAGCAAGACAAATTTTAACTGGATTTTTTTTCTGGTTGCCCCTTGGACAACCAAGTGTTTCCTTTTGGTTGTCCAGAGAGCCTATTTAGTTTTCCACAGTGTGTTTTTTTTTTGGGTGCAAAATAGCAATGAATGACCAACATGTAAACTGCAGTAGAGACATGTAGGTTTAGAGAACACAACACCAGGTTTGGACCAGTAAAACTCCCCTTCAAGGGGATCATAGGCCTAACAATGAGGTTGTTTTATTTCAATAAATTTTAAAGTGATGAAGGCCCATCCCATTTTTTCATTTTAAGTATTTGAGGTACTTAATAGTTTAAAAATTGTGGACAAATTAAGTCTGTGATAGTCTAACACCTATGTACAGGTCAATCACTGATAAGTATTCATGCAGGACAGAAGCAAATGATGAATCAATGGCAAAGTTACAACAATCTTTCACAAGGGAAAAAAAAGAAGACATCTTGGAAAATGTAAAATGGACAATTGAGAAAAGACTATAATGAAAGTTAAACATCAAGTATACGTTAAATAACAGTACAGAAACATAGACTATCACAATATTCAAGACACAAACGGTGAGAAGTGAGTTAACATGTAGAATAAACCAATAAGTTTACTCTTATTTCCTTTTATGGGTCTAAAGGAAAATAAAATTTTTACCATAAATTAGTGAAATTACTCAATTTTTAATTCTGTTGCCACAGAAAATTGACATGAGCAAATTCCCATAGGAAATGTTCTTGTTTGATTTGTTTTAAGGATGCGAGCATAGGAAATGTTCACTTTAATTCAGGGAAATGCATTTCCTTTTTGATCTACTCTTGAAATTAACCAAATTCCACTCAATTTCTTCTTCTGACATGAAAACCTCATTTCTAGTTGCCTTATCTGTTCCTTGTGCTATGATACACCAAGAATTAAAGTCATAAAAACATGGAGTCATCATTTAACCTTACTGTGTTTGCAGGCTTTAGGATACATATAATAGATATGTATTGCAAATCCATCCCAGCCTCCACAAACGCTCATCTTTCTGAGATAGCATTTTGGCAGTTCTGATGGCATCAAGTTATTCTTTAATGTTATTAAATTATTATTATATGTTTTAGCGATTAAAGCATGACTTTCTATCAACAATTGGCCAGATTCTAACATCCAGTTGAGTAAAATCATGTAATGTTACAGCCTAAATCCTTCTAATTATATCTAAACTTTTTGTGCTTATTAATTTGAATGGAGATTAACATGTTTGTGGTAGCTGTTATAAAACTGTTTTGACTCTGATAGAATAATTTCACAATATATGTTGTGTTCTTGTCTATTTGGATCTAGAAAGGCCTCACCAGAGGGAGGTCAGGATATGCAGTCAAGGGAGGAGTAAGGGGGGGGGGAAGGGAGGGTTGAGGAGTCCTTATCAATTAGGGGACACAAAAAAATGTGGGATAAAGAATAATGAAGGAAATATGAAGACTTGAGTAAAAAAGGGATGCCTATTGACAGATTGTCCCCATGGCCTGATCTGGTTCTGGATGCCCTTGCATTGGATAAATTTTATGCTGCAAAAAAAAAGTAGTGGTTTTGAGAGAACGACAAGTTCAGTAATTACTCTTACTGAGCTTAACTAATATTTTTCGCATCATTGAAAAACCTACTTTGCGTCAATTTTACGTGATTGACTAACAATACTGCACAATGAGGTGGTCTCTTAATTACCTCATAATAACCTCAATCGGGGAACTCCCCGATTGTTGTGTCGCAACCAGCAAGCTCTTTGCAGCAGCAGGTATATCAATAGTAACAGCGCTTCATCAAAACAAGTGTGATTCAATATCATGGTTAGGATGTTATTAAGGGCATTGCGTTGTAATGCATAATATATATAATATAGGTAGGCCATAGTCTTGTGTTTGCATTCCTTCTGGTAAATGAAAAGGAATTTTGTGTATCCAAAAGTAATCCACACTAGGTGAACATTACAGTAACGTTCCTGGGCTTCCATGATTCATATGTTGTACAAAATAATGCACTATGCTTCTATTGTCACACATGAACATGGTAAGTGCAAGTCCATTTAGTCAAGTGTTTCTAATAATGGACTTTTGCTCACAGTTGCTGCCCTTCTGTAGCTTATCAACATTTATCTGTTTTGCTGAAATAAATCTTAAGGGGATAATTTTGAAGAATCTGTAGTGGTAAATTGGTCTTCTTGTTTGATATGTTGCTGTAACATGATTCAGAAATCCTAGGTACATATATAACATGAGTCTTGAGAACACAATATTTGTCATGATACAGCTCCATGAATTCTTTTAGTCATAACAAAGGGTGTCAAGTATGATTAATATTGACATTTTAGTTTTACTTAACGATTCCACTTTTACATGAGTGAAGCCCTGGGCCTTGTTGCCTTCATGGCCCTGGAGCCTTCATTACCTTTGAGGCTTCCACTATTAGCCAGTCAGGCTACAATTTTTCTCTTTTTGAGAATCACTGACATTTTTCTTTAAGACAGTTTACATGTTAATAGTCTTCACCATTTGACCTCGGAAATATCTGGATGCTGCAAACGTGTATTTAGTAGTACTTTAAACAAGATGCAAGCTATGCCTCTTTCCTGTCTGAATGCGAGCTGATCGCCTGTTACAAGAACGCTGTAACTCAGCTGAACAGATCTCTGTTTATAAAGTAAAGGTTTACTCACCAACTGGCGATTTCTTCTCTTTGACTTCTTTAACTTTTTCCATTTTTTTCGTCCCATGTTTGTCGATATTGATGAAACAGTTTCCTCTGTGAAAGTGGTAGCTTGATAACCAAGTGTATTGTGGATTTTTGCAAGGTCCAACACAGACACACACCTGTAAGCCTTTGTTGTAAATTCTTATTACCAGTACATATACACAGGCAGAAGTAAATACCATTTTGGCGCCAAAATCGTTGTGTGACAGCGGGAATGAGACAATTGTCCAGGGACGTAGGTTACATGTTATTTTAAGTCAGATCTTGTTTCGTGTTTCCAATCACCAACATTGACGATTTTGGCTTGTATTGTTCTTCAAGTTTCTCCGAATTCTCCTTTCCATTCTTCGCTTTGTTCATATCATATTTTCGTTGCTAGTTTGTGGGGTAGTATTCTTTTATACCAGTGCTACACATGTAGCCACTGCTTGGCACGAATTGCATCTAAATGGGAGAGGGCGATATTTCTAGAAACGTGAAATAACCTTTGGTTTCAACTTGTTTTTGTTTCTTCTTGGGTGATGGGATTGAGGGGTGAGTGTGGTTTTTTACCTCAATTTGATGAAGGATTGCCACAGATGATCTGTGGTTTCACAGGAACAACTTTCTGGCAAGAAACTTTTGCCAAGAATCTTAAATGGAAAAGAGTAAGGCCAAGTTACATAGATCTGCAAAACTAAAAGCCTTGTAACCCTAGATGATCAAGTGTTGGTGTTTGAACTGAAATTAACTAAGAAATACTACATGGTATCGATATTATAAATCTTCCACAGGCAGGGACATCAATCATTGGGGACACAGGGGAACATGTCCCCTCACTTTCTGAAGGATGAGAGACAATATCAAATGCCAACTTCTCCCCCCACCCCCCACCCACCATTTAGTGACTGACTCTTGTAGGCTCTAGGCCGATTAGGCTCATAATGACTTGTGTATCTCATAAATTGAGCTTAAACATTGTGCTATGAGATAAGTAGTGATTAATGTTTCATTGGCAGATTCAAGTTAGGAGAGATAACGTGAATGTGTTCAGATACCCAATGTTCTCGAGGCCGAGAATGACATTAAAATATAGACAGGAAAATTTTCTCTTGCTCTCTGTATTAGCTTTTATTGATTAATTCCTTCCTCTCTGAAGGTATCTTCACTACTCCTAGTCACACCCTAAAATCTCAAAGATTGCCTACTTCCACTGTACTTAATTCCCCAGTAAAACTTGTTAAGGTTCCAAACTCTAAGCCATGGCTAGACGAACCCTCATCTCACTTGACCCCCACGACCCCACCTGCCAGGATTCTGTACACGTCTGTAGCACTACTCCAGCTTTACTCTCAAGATTAGCCCCAAGTGGAATATATCTATACATCAATTCCTACACACAAACTGGTTCACTTTTAAAGGCTAAAACTGTACACTGTATAAGAGTCTCTGGCCTGAAGGCCTGCAAAGGGGTAACAAAAAATGATTGGAAGGTTATACTTTACTTTATTTATTTTTAAAGTTTTAAATAACTCCACCTGTCCACCCAACATGGCTTTTTTAATATACGTATGATACCATATGTGTAACAGATTTTGTTGACATCTGAATAACAAGACTATTTTATTCTTGTATTCAAAGTTTAAAAATGTTTCCTTTTTCTTGTTTAAGTTTCAGGCTTTGCTCCAAGGCGCTCGCGGTGTGCCCTTAGCATACACTCCTTCAGTTTTATCCATGTTCAGTCATGTATGTCCCCCCCCCTACTTGTCAGTTGGGATTGATGCTCCTGTCCACAGGACTAATGTTATGCCAAAAAACAGGAAAGCGTCTTTTTGAGAGAATTGTTTAGAAAAGAGACAGGAATCTTTCTGTCAGTAGACATTATGACCTTAGACACATGGTAAGTCCGTTAAAATCGTCACACAAAGAAGGAGAATGATTCCCGTACCTAACACAAGCCCTCTGTTAATGCTTATAATTTGCATCCAAATATTATTGGGCTGCTCTCAATGGCCTGTACAGTATCTGATGTGTGTTGTAAAGAAGGAAAATGCCAGTAAGAACTTGATTTGGGCCAGCAGATTTCTCAAAAGGATTGTCTGGTGGCCCAAAGAAGTTACCTTAAAAAATGATAAATAATTTTCCAAACATGTTGTCAAAGTATGAGAACGCAAATATTGCATTTGACGGAGAAAAAGATTTTTTAATCGTTAAGGATGGACATTTCCAATATGATTTGAACAGTACAGAACGTGATGTGAACTACGCTAATGCAGATTGCGACATAACCCACGCTCCGTACAGTACCTACAGTAACCACAACAAAAACCGTGTTTGTATACAGATTAATTTCTTCCTTAATTTTCGGTGAAATTTCATATAAATTAGATATGTTTTCAAAAACCCCTTAAGCCGCTATATATGTAATAGATTGGTGGTTTCGTGGTCTTTGTGTAACACAAGATAAGTTTTAACAGCTGACTCTGTTGTTTATACATCGCGCTATCCAGCTCCAACGCGAAGAATGTTCGCATGTAGGCTACTCTAACGTTTACAATCAGACAGTTCTGCGAAGCCTATGCTTCCAGGTACTACATTCTGCTCCGACATTGATTCCGCCAAGTTTCATCTTTCGGTGTTCCGAATACTTTTCAAGTTTCTTTTTACTGTAAATTTGATCCGTAAATTATATTTCAGCGATTTGGAAGAACAGTTTATGAACTGTGGTTTGAGTGTGAGAGTATATTATATGCAATGCTATACGTATACCAACTGGGCATGGTACAGTAGGACATAAACTCGCGATATCTACGTTATATATAATAGGCAATCACCTGTGCGTGTACACGTGAGAGTGTGTTGCTGCGGAAATGGGAGTGCTAACTTCAAGTCGCCTGTTTTGCCTATTTGCCAGCACTACGTCAATCACCGTATTGAAGTGTTCGAACAAACGGTACTTTTGGTGAGAAACTTGTGAATTTGAAAACCAGATCTCTACAAGAAGACACCTTGGAATGGGGACAATTTTTACATGGTTAGAAGGAGAAAAATAATAACTACAAGGACAATGTATCAAAATCTTCCACCAGACAATTCCTTTAAGCACTTGCATTTTTTGTTGCAATTGGGTAAATTTGTAAAAATTCTAGGCCTGACATGTGAACAGTTGAAAATATGTGTCTGTTGACTTTAATAAGCCACACCTATGATATACTCAATCACATCAACATATGCAGACAGAATTATGCTGTGGTTTAATTTAAATGAGTTAAACAACTATATATACAAATAGTAGTACACAAATTGCTACAGTAGTATCATACAACATCACCACATGGTAGCTAGTAGCTACCCCTGTATGTAACTTGAGTCTTGAGAACACAATATTTGTAATGATACAGTTCCAGGAATTCTTTTAGTCATGACATAGGGTGTCAAATATTATTAATATTGACATTTTAGATTTACTTAATGATTCCACTTTTACATGAGTGAAGCCCTGGGCCCTCATGGCCCTGGAGCCTTCATTACCTTTGAGGCTTCCACCATTATCCAGTCAGGCAACAATTCTTCTCACTATTGAGAATCGCTGACATTTTTCTTTAAGACAGTTTACATGTTAATAGTCTTCACCATTTGACCTCAGAAATATCTGGAGGCTGCAAACGTGTATATAGTAGTAATAAACAAGATGCAAGCTTTGCCTCTTTCCTGTCTGAATGCGAGCTGATCGCCTGTTACAAGAACGCTGTAACTCAGCTGAACAGATCTCTGTTTATACAGTAAAGGTTTACTCACCAACTGGCAATTTCTTCTCTTTGACTTCTTTAACTTTTTCCGTTTTTTTCGTCCCATGTTTGTCGATATTGATGAAATAGTTTCCTCTGTGAAAGTGGTAGTTTGATAACCAAGTGTATCTACGGATTTTTGCAAGGTCCAACACAGACACACACTTGTAAGCTTTTGTTATCAATTCTTATTACCAGTACATATACACAGGCGGAAGTAAATACCATTTTGGCGCCAAAATCGTTGTTGACAGAGGTCATGAGAGTGACATAGGTTACATGTTATTTTTAGTCAAATCTTGTTTTGTGTTTCCAATCACCAACATTGACGATTTTGGCTTGTATTCTGCTTCAAGTTTCTCCGAATTCTCCTTTCCATTCTTCCCTTCGTTCATATCATATTTTCGTTGCTAGTTTGTGGGGTATTGTTCGTTTATACCAGTGCTACATGTGTAGTCACTGCTTGGCACGAATTGCATCTAAATGGGAGAGGGCGATATGTCTAGAAATGTGAAATAATTTTGGCAAGGTTATTCTCTTACAAAACAAATTCAGGGAACTCCCCGATCGTTGTGTTGCAACTCGCGAGGGTTTGACAATCGCGGGTATACTTTATAGGCACAACAAATTTAATCCAAGGTCATACTTAACTCATGGTTAACAGCATGGTTTGATAATTTATGCAGGAATTATATAATACTTGTATGACTTGCGCATGCATTCCTTTGGTAGACGATAGGGACATTTTTTGCGACAATTTAATGTGTTTTATTTTTAATGCAAAAATAGCAAAGAATGTCCAATATGTAAACTGCAGGTGGGATGTGTAGGTTAAGAGAATACAACACCTGGTTTGGGCCAGTAAAACTCCCTTTCGGGTAGCTCATAGTAACAATGAGGTTGTTTTATTTCAATAACCTATAAAGTGATGAAGGCCCATTCCAATTTTTCTTTTTAAGTATTTGGGGGTACTTAATAGTTGTACTTAAAAATTGTAGACAAATTAAGTCTGATAGTTTAACCACTATGTACAGGGCAATCACTGGTTGATAAGTATTCATGCAGGACAGAAGCCAATGATGAATCAATGGCAAAGTTACAACAATCTTTCACAAGGGAAAAAAAAAGACTTCTTGGAAAATGTCAAATGGGCAATTGAGCCAAGATGATAATGAAAGTTAAACATTAAGTATATGTTAAATAACAGTACAGATTCATAGACTATCACAATATTCAAGACAAAAAGGGTGAGAAGTGAGTCAACATGTAGAATATCCCAATAAGTTTACTCTTATTCCCTTTTATGGGTCTGAAGTGAAAACAAAATTTTTACCATAAATTAGTAAAGTTACTCATTTTTTATTTCTGTTACCACAGAAAAGTGACATGAGGAAATATCCATAGGAAATGTTTTTTTTTTTTTAGGATTCATGCAAAGGAAATGCACCCATTAGTTCAGAGAAATGCATTTCTTTTTTTATTTAATCCTTGCCATTAACCAAATTCCACTCAATTTCTACTTCTGCCCTGAAAACCTCATTTCTAGTTGACTTATCTGTTCCTTGTGCAATGATATACCAAGAATTAAAGTCATAAAAACATTGAGTCATCATTTAATCTTACTGTGTTTGCAGGGCTTAGGTACATATAATAGATATGTATTGCAAATCCATCCCAGCCTTCACAAACACGCATCTTTCCGAGATAGCATTTTAGCAATTCTTATGGCATCGAGTTTTCCTTTAATTTTATTAAGTGATTATTAGAATTTTTTAGCAATTAAAGCATGACTTTCTATCAACAATTGGCCAGATTCTAACATCCAGTTGAGTAAGTTCATGTAATGTTACAGCTTAAATCCTTCTAATTATATCTAAACTGTTTGTGTTTAATCTGAAAGGAGAGTAACATGTTTGTGGTAGCTGTTATTAAACTGTTTTGGCTCTGATAGAATAATTTTCACAGTATCTTTTGTGTTCTTATCTATTTGGATCTAGAAAGGCCTGACCAGAGGGAGGTCAGGGTATGCGGTCAAGGGAGGAGTAATGGGGGGGGGGGATGAGGAGTCCTAGGCAATAAGGTGACACAAGAAAATCTGGGACAAAGAATAATGAAAGAAACATGAAGACTTCAGATAAAAGGGGTGCCTTGTGACATAATTGTCCCAATGGCTTGACCTGTTTCTGGATGCACTTGCATTGGATAAATTGTTTCTGCAAAGAAAAGTAGCAGTTTTGAGAGAACTACAACTTTGGGAGTTACTATTACTGAGCTTAACTTATATTTTTCGCTTGAAGACTATACCTACTTTGCGTCCATTTAACGTGATTGACTAACAATACTACACAATGAGGTGGTCTCTTAATTACCTCAGAGTTTCCGCAACGAGGGAACTCCCCGATTGTTGTGTCGCAACCAGCAAACTCTTTGCAGCGGCAGGTATATTAATAGTAACAGCGCTTCATCAAAACAAGTGTGATTCAAAATCATGGTTAGGATGTTATTAAGGGTGTTACTTTCTAATGCATAATATATATAATATAGGTAGGCCATAGTCTTGTGTTTACATTCCTTCTGGTAAATGAAAAGGAATTTTGTGTATCCAAAAGTAATCCACACTGGGTGAACATTACAGTAGCATTCCTGGGCTTTTTCTTGATTTATATGTTGTTCATAATAATGCACTATGCTTCTACTGTCACACATGAACATGGTAGTAAAGTGCAAGTCGATTTAGTCAAGTGTTTCTAGTTATGGACTTTTGCTCACAGTTGCTGTCCTTCTGTAGCTTATCAACATTTATCTGTTTTGCTGAAATAAAAGGGATAGCTTTGAAGAGTTTGTAGTGGTAAATTGGTCTGCTTGTTTGATATGTTGCTGTTACATGATTCAGAAATCCTAGGTACACATATGTAACTTGAGTCTTGAGAACACAATATTTGTAATGATACAGTTCCAGGAATTCTTTTAGTCATGACATAGGGTGTCAAATATTATTAATATTGACATTTTAGATTTACTTAATGATTCCACTTTTACATGAGTGAAGCCCTGGGCCCTAATGGCCCTGGAGCCTTCATTACCTTTAAGGCTTCCACCATTATCCAGTCAGGCAACAATTCTTCTCACTATTGAGAATCGCTGACATTTTTCTTTAAGACAGTTTACATGTTAATAGTCTTCACCATTTGACCTCAGAAATATCTGGATGCTGCAAACGTGTATGTAGTAGTAATAAACAAGATGCAAGCTTTGCCTCTTTCCTGTCTGAATGCGAGCTGATCGCCTGTTACAAGAACGCTGTAACTCAGCTGAACAGATCTCTGTTTATACAGTAAAGGTTTACTCACCAACTGGCAATTTCTTCTCTTTGACTTCTTTAACTTTTTCCGTTTTTTTCGTCCCATGTTTGTCGATATTGATGAAATAGTTTCCTCTGTGAAAGTGGTAGTTTGATAACCAAGTGTGTCTACGGATTTTTGCAAGGTCCAACACAGACACACACCTGTAAGCTTTTGTTATCAATTCTTATTACCAGTACATATACACAGGCGGAAGTAAATACCATTTTGGCGCCAAAATCGTTGTTGACAGAGGTCATGAGAGTGACATAGGTTACATGTTATTTTTAGTCAAATCTTGTTTTGTGTTTCCAATCACCAACATTGACGATTTTCGCTTGTATTCTGCTTCAAGTTTCTCCGAATTCTCCTTTCCATTCTTCCCTTCGTTCATATCATATTTTCGTTGCTAGTTTGTGGGGTATTGTTCGTTTATACCAGTGCTACATGTGTAGTCACTGCTTGGCACGAATTGCATCTAAATGGGAGAGGGCGATATGTCTAGAAATGTGAAATACTTTTGGCAAGGTTATTCTCTTACAAAACAAATTCAGGGAACTCCCCGATCGTTGTGTTGCAACTCGCGAGGGTTTGACAATCGCGGGTATACTTTATAGGCACAACAAATTTAATCCAAGGTCATACTTAACTCATGGTTAACAGCATGGTTTGATAATTTATGCAGGAATTATATAATACTTGTATGACTTGCGCATGCATTCCTTTGGTAGATGATAGGGACATTTTTTGCGACAATTTAATGTGTTTTATTTTTAATGCAAAAATAGCAAAGAATGTCCAATATGTAAACTGCAGGTGAGATGTGTAGGTTAAGAGAATACAACACCTGGTTTGGGCCAGTAAAACTCCCTTTCGGGTAGCTCATAGTAACAATGAGGTTGTTTTATTTCAATAACCTATAAAGTGATGAAGGCCCATTCCAATTTTTCTTTTTAAGTATTTGGGGGTACTTAATAGTTGTACTTAAAAATTGTAGACAAATTAAGTCTGATAGTTTAACCACTATGTACAGGGCAATCACTGTTTGATAAGTATTCATGCAGGACAGAAGCCAATGATGAATCAATGGCAAAGTTACAACAATCTTTCACTAGAAAAAAAAGACTTCTTGGAAAATGTAAAATGGGCAATTGAGAAAAGATGATGATGAAAGTTTAACATTAAGTATATGTTGAATACAGTACAGAAACATAGACTATCACAATATTCAAGACAAAAAGGGTGAGAAGTGAGTCAACATGTAGAATATCCCAATAAGTTTACTCTTATTCCCTTTTATGGGTCTGAAGTGAAAACAAAATTTTTACCATAAATTAGTAAAGTTACTCATTTTTTATTTCTGTTACCACAGAAAAGTGACATGAGGAAATATCCATAGGAAATGTTTTTTTTTTTTTAGGATTCATGCAAAGGAAATGCACCCATTAGTTCAGAGAAATGCATTTCTTTTTTTATTTAATCCTTGCCATTAACCAAATTCCACTCAATTTCTACTTCTGCCCTGAAAACCTCATTTCTACCTGACTTATCTGTTCCTTGTGCAATGATATACCAAGAATGAAAGTCATAAAAACATTGAGTCATCATTTAATCTTACTGTGTTTGCAGGCTTTAGGTACATATAATAGATATGTATTGCAAATCCTTCCCAGCCTGCACAAACGCTCATCTTTCCGAGATAGCATTTTAGCAATTCTTAGGGAATCAAGTTATCTTTTATTGTTATTGATTGATTTATTAGATTGTTTAGCAATTAAAGCATGACTTTCTATCAACAATTGGCCAGATTCTAACATCCAGTTGAGTAAGTTCATGTAATGTTACAGCCTAAATCCTTCTAATCATATCTTAACTGTTTGTGTTTAATCTGAAAGGAAATTAATATGTTTGTGGTAGTTGTTATCAAATTGTTTTGATGCTGATAGAATAATTTTCAGAATATCTTTTGTGTTCTTGTCTATTTGGATCTAGAAAGGCCTGACCAAAGGGGAACAGGATATGAGGTCAAGGGAGGAGTAATGCAGGGGGGGGAGGGGGGTGAGGACTCCTGGTCAATTAGGGGACACAAAAAATGTGGGATAAAGAATACTTAAGGAAAACTAATGACTTCAGGGAAAAGGGGAGCCTTGTGACATAATTGACCCATGGCCTGATCTTGTTCTGGATGCCCTTACATTGGATAAATTTTATGCTACAAAGAAAAGTAGCGGGTTTGAGATTACGACAAGCTAGGTAATTACTCTTACTGAGCTTTCTAATATTTTTCGCTTCAAGAATAAACCTACTTTGCGTCCATTTTACGTGATTGACTAACAATACTGCACAATGAGGTGGTCTCTTAATGACCTCGTAATTACCTCAATCGAGGAACTCCCCGAGTATTGTGTCGCAACCAACAAGCATTTTGCAGCCTCAGGTATATTAATAGTAACAGCGCTTCATCAAAACAAGTGTGATTCAATATCATGGTTAGGATGTTATTAAGGGCATTGCTTTGTAATGCACAAGATATATAATATAGGTAGGCCATAGTCTTGTGTTTGCATTCCTTCTGGTAAATGAAAAGGAATTTTGTGTTTCCAAAAGTAACCCACACTAGGTGAACATTACAGTAACATTCCTGGGCTTCTTTGATTTATATGTTGCACAAAATAATGCACTATGCTTCTACTGTCATAGATGAACATGGGAAGTGCAAGTCCATTTAGTCAAGTGTTTCTAGTAATGGACTTTTGCTCACAGTTGCTGTCCTTCTGTAGCTTATCAACATTTATCTGTTTTGCTGAAATAAATCTAAAGGGGGATATCATTTAAGAATCTGTAGTGGTAAATTGGTCTGCTTGTTTAAAATGTTGCTGTAACTTGATTCCAAAATCCTAGGTACACATATGTATCTTGAGTCTTGAGAACACAATATTTGTCATGATACAGTTCCAGGAATTCTTTTAGTCATGACATAGGGTGTCAAATATTATTAATATTGACATTTTAGATTTACTTAACGATTCCACTTTTACATGAGTGAAGCCCTGGGCCCTCATGGCCCTGGAGCCTTCATTACCTTTGAAGCTAACACCATTATCCAGTCAGGCAACAATTCTTCTCACTATTGAGAATCGCTGACATTTTTCTTTAAGACAGTTTACATGTTAATAATCTTCACCATTTGACCTCGGAAATATCTGGAGGCTGCAAACGTGTATTTAGTAGTAATAAACAAGATGCAAGCTTTGCCTCTTTCCTGTCTGAATGCGAGCTGATCGCCTGTTACAAGAAAGCTGTAACTCAGCTGAACAGATCTCTGTTTATACAGTTAAGGTTTACTCACCAACTGGCGATTTCTTCTCTTTGACTTCTTTAACTTTTTCCATTTTTTTCGTCCCATGTTTGTTGATTTTTGAAGAAATGTTTCCTCTATGAAAGTGGTAGTTTGATAACCAAGTGTGTCTGCGGATTTTTGCAAGGTCCAACCCAGACACACACTTGTAAGCTTTTGTTATCAATTCTTATTACCAGTACATATACACAGGAGGCAGTAAATACCATTTTCGTGCCAAATCGTTGTTTGACAGAGGTCATGAGAGTGACATAGGTTACATGTTATCTTTAGTCAAATCTTGTTTGTGTTGCCGATCACCAACATTTACAATTTTCGCTTGTATTCTTCTTCACCTTTCTCGGAATTCTCCTATCCATTCCTACCTTCGTTCATATCATATTTTCGTTGGTAATTTGTGGGGTACTGTTCTTTTACACCAGTGCTACAAGACAGTGAAGTCACTGCTTGGCACGAAAAAAATTGTATTTAAAACAGGAGAAGGCGATATTGCTAGAAATGTGACATAAATATTTTTGCTTTCAGTTTCACTCTTTTTGGGTGTTGGGATGGAGGGGTTGAGGAGGGCATTTTCTTTCAGTTTGATGAAAAATTTGCCAGTTTGCCACAAATGATATTTTATTTCACAGGAACAACTTTCTGGCAAGAAACTTTTGCCCAGATTCTAAAATCGAAAAGAGTTAGGCAATGTTACATCTGCGAAGCTGAAAGCCTTGTAACCCTAGATGTTCTGAAATTAACAAACAAACAATTTTGGGGTAGCTATTATAAATCTATCACAGAGCTAATGTTATCACACAAAAGGAAGCATTGTCTTGAGAGAATGCCTCACTATCTTCTTACAAAGCTTGCAATTTTTTTGGCCTCTATAATAACCTTGAACTTCACATCATTTTACGTGTTTAACTTAAGACTCTGTGCAACCAGATGGCGTACTGATTACCTGAGTATAAGGTCATTCTCTTACAAAACAAAGTTCAGGGAACTCCCCGATCTTTGTGTTGCAACTCGCGAGCACTTGACAATCGCGGGTAGCCTTTCCAGGCACACAACAAATTTGATCTAATGTCGTACTTAACTCATGGTTAACAGCGTGGTTCGATAATTTATGCAGGAATTATATACGTGTAGGACTTGCGCATGCATTTCTTTGGGTAGACCATAGGGAATTTTTTGGCGTGCGAAGAATCAATTCACGTACAATGATGCATACCGAATGTTAAGTTTCTCAGTGATCGATCTTGAATTTTATCATGGGAATAATGCACCGTGGTTTTGCTTAACTGACACATGTGGGAGTACTACAAGGTTGTTTAGTTGGGTAATACTAGTAATGGAGTTCTCTCACAGTCGCTAAACATCGTACTACAGAACGTCAAGGATATTTCTATTTTTTGTCTTGTACAATAAATCTTGAACTGAAAACTTTTTAGACAGTGTGCCTGAGGTACAATAGATGCGTGGTTGTCTCATGTGTTGAATTGATGTGCATGAAATCTACAGTACACGTACATGGATCATTTAATCTTGAAAACAAAAGATTTGTCATAATTATACAGTTTTTATTATTCTGTCAAGTAATGGCATAGGTGTGAGATTACTAAACGGTAAAGAGGTCACCCAAATAAGAGTAACACGCTGGTCATCATGGCCAATTTGACCTCTGACAATATCAAGCCAGATATTAGTTCTTCCTTCTATTTAAAAATTGCTGGAATTTTTTTGGGGGGTGGGGGGGGGGCCTTTTTCCTCACAATTTTGACCTAACAGTACTTGGTTGCCCAAGCACAAACATGTCCATAGTAAATACATAAGGTACTGTATTTTACTTTGCTACTCTTCTGTGTGGAATGCAAGCTGATCACTTTTTTATAAGAAGGGCATATAACTGATCTAAACAGTTCTTGTTTTTAGACAAGAAAGGTTTACTCACCGACCGGCGATTTCTTCTCTGTGTCTTCTTTAGCTTTTTCCGTTGTTTCCGTCCCATGTTTGCTGAATTTCGTCAGTTGCTAGGTAACACGTGTATCCAAGGCTATCGAAATGTACACCAAAGACAGACTAACCAGGCGATTGCTAACCTATTATAGTGAGTGCCCACATGGCAACAAGCGGAAATAGTGATCCATTTTGGCGACAAATCGTTGTGACCTGGGTCACATGTTATGTTTATTCAGAATGTATTTCGTTTTGCCTATCAGCGAAACTTAATTTCGCTCTTATTCTTCTTCGAGTTTCTCCTTACCCTTCCTTTACTTCCACATGACATTTTGGTTGCTAGTTTGTAGCTTTTGTTCGTTTATACCGGAACGATATGTTTCATCACTGCTTGGCGTGAATTGCATCTAAATGGGAGAGGGCGATATTTCTAGAAATGTGAAATAACATTTTTTCGTTTCAGCTTTTTCTTTTCTGTTTTTTCTATACGAACAGGGAGGGCGGGGTTAGGTGGGTAGCTTTTCAACCTCAATTTGCAACAAGTTATCTTTCTTGACACAGATAAAAAAAAGGAAAAGAATTTAGACTATAATAATTCTTTCTTGATTCTGAAATTTGGGAAATGACAATAATAAACGTGACAAAGAGTCCCAAGTCGCTACACGACAGCAAGAATATTTTTATCCGTTTTTTTTGTACACAAAATAATGAGTTTAATGCAAAGAATTTTGTGATAGACATAATTTGCAGCCTGTTATGTAAAACATCGATTGTTTCCCCGCCATCTCATGGAATTTGCAAACCAAGTTGGGTTATATCGTCATCATTATCCATATGAAAATCCGCCCTTTAGTAAGACTGACGTTATTTTTTCGCCACTGGCCACTTCTTCACCTTTCAGGGTGATTAGTCTGGAACGTTAGCCTGTGTGTTACATAATCAATTCACCAAGCCTAGCATGGGAAATGAGCTTGGAAAAGTTACTTTCTCAGCTTAAATTTCCAGCTATCTACCACGAGAGCCAATTAAAATGCCTGAGGTAGGGAAACTGTTATGGCAGTGGTATTAAAGGGCGCATTTTCAATTGCATCATCATCATCATCATCATCATCAGATGTTTCTTTATCATCACGTTTATACAGGAAAGAATGACAACTACAGAACGTCAGGACTGGCCCTGGCAGATTGGGAACGGAGTCGAAGTTTTAGCCTCAGTGATCATATCGTCTCAGACACCGAGTATGAAAACCAGGCTTTGAATGAAACCAAACTGGATGATGGTAAGAAAGCCTGACCTTTCCGATTTTTGTTTTTTGAAAATGTACTTAGTCAAACATATTGTAAGGAATATGGAATATAAATTTAAAATAGTAAAAAAAATGCTACATTAATTTTTTTTTAAAGGAAGCTGCCCTTTTTACATCAATTGTTGGAGATATCTTCATCTGAAGATTGAAAAAGTTTGTTTTCTCCTTCTATAGACTCTTTAAAATATTTTCTTTGCCTCAATAAGGTCACTCTTTCTACACCAAGCCATCCACATTTGAAGTAGTTCCTTTTCTTCCCTATTTTCTTAAATGAATTAGTAAATGAAAGTTATAAGCCAAATTAATTACTACATTGTTATGAAATTTTAGTTTCAAAATATGTACCAAAATTATAGGCAGAAAAGCTGTATCTTATACCAAAATTCAGTTGCAGGAGACATCTCTAATCTGTGGATTAATAAATTTCTCTTTTCATTCTCTGTTCACACTGCTTTAATCCTCTCCTGCTTTTATTCCTCACACACAGCTTCAAACTCTGAAGTTCCTAATCCAATAATTCCATAATGATATGAAATTGCAAACTGGTCAAGGTTTTAAATCGCAGTGATATTGGATATTATGGTAGACCAGAATCGATGTAAATATGCTGCTTTATACCAAGATGTCAAGTTTTTAAGTCGTAAATACATCCTAATCCCAGGGGATTACTAAGTTTCTTTTCCTTCCCATTCTTTCACACCTGCTTTAATCTTCTCCTGCTTCACCACTTCTGCACCCAGCTTTTCATAAGCTTAACTCCACCATTGCTGCTCTCTCAGCATTTCCTTCTTGGCAAGAAATGTTTTGTAAGTACTTCCAAATTTTCTCTTTCTATCAGAGGTCATTTCATAATTAACCAAATAGGGTACATGCTTAAAGTGAATTCTATGAATAATTTATGTGTTTAATGCATAGCAAAATGCAATATATATATATATATAGGTATATATATATATAGAGGTATATATATATATAGAGGTATATATATATATAGAGAGGTATATATATATATAGAGGTATATATATATATATCTATATATCTATATATACAAAGTGGGCAAGATGGTATTGCAGATGCATGCTGGTTAAAATTCTCACCTGTGATGTGACGTTATGTGACATCTCATTTCTTTTAATCTTTTATAAAGAGCATAACCTATCCAAATAATCCCCATCTTTGACTCAGCCCTTCCTAGTTTTAGAGAGTACAATATCATAGAATTATTTTTCTTTTTCAGTGTTACAATGTTTAACATTCAGTGACTGCAAGCTTGAAAAATAACTTCATTGTAGTTACATTTTTGACCTAAATAATAAAAAAAATTATGCATTAACAATCTAATGAATACCTGTTGAATATTCATAATACCAGAAATGATATTGGTGTTTGCAAGAACAGTGGATAGAGTGTCTGTGTACAGGACAGCCTGTATTTGTTTTGGTTGGTTGTAAGGTGGTGTCACTCAGACCAAGCCATACACATAATTGGATATCCCTCAGTCTAACTAGAGATCTTGTTAGTTCACATCCTCTCGTAATTAACGAGTTATGTAACAATTAAATGCAATGTTTAAAATCTTGGTGGTCCACACAAATTTTATTTTCACATTGGAACCTTGGAAATATCTACTCTCCTTTTGAAGTGACCTTTGATACTTCACTTGACCAGCCACCGTATGATTACAATGTGAAATTCTAAATGTAAAGTAAATCGGATTGAGAGTGAATCAAGTTGTTGTTCTTGTGGTGCCCAGGCTCTATCTTGGATGACTTTTCCAAAAGAAAAATGTGTTTGACTAATTTTATCAAAACTGAGCAGGGTGTTTTCTTTTTCTTTCCTCTCATTTAATGCCCTGGAATTCAAACTTTATTTCATTTCATCTTATTGCTGATTTCTGCCAGTTGGGACAATTTCCTAATGCTCATTCCTCTCTAAACTGTACACCAATATCATACTCTCAAAACTCTGGTATTGACAGTACTAAAAACAGTTCCTAAGCTTGATCTGATAGAAACATGATAGTCATACTGCCCGTACTGACAATACGAGTGCTCTGAAGCGAGACATGACATTACAGTATTGAAAAAAACTGGTCCCAACTGGGTGGATTTCTGTATTTAACTGATGAATATTCATATTTCTGTAATTACCTGTTGAATATTCATTTTGATATTCTCTTTCAGATAATAGATTCACAGATGGACACAAAAGGACAACTCAACTTGTTTTCAGTCACAGTGCTGGTAAATTGGTAAGTTTTTATCTTTTCCAATTAATTAATGATAAAATTATTAATTTATGTACTGCTAAGTCATCTGCATGTGGGAAGAGGATGGGAGTAGTGTGTGTGTGTGGGGGTGGGGGGGTGGGGGGGTAGGGGCTTAGTGGGCAGCTAAACTGGCCAATTGGGAATAATCTCTCTCTGGAGGCCCACCTGTCTTTGTAGTCAATCTTAGAGGTTATGGATGAAAACTGCAAATGAGAATTCCTACTACTCACATTGTAGTGAGGTAAACATGCTTTTCAAGTATCAACTTTGTGTGTATTATTTGTGTAATATTGTTGTTCATATTTTAGGTGCCAAAATTGAAAGAACCACGAAATCTATATGCTCTGTCAAAGGAAGCTGGACCTCAGCAGGCCCCTCGATGGTGAGTGTAGAGATTATAATAATTAGTAAATTAA
Organism: Apostichopus japonicus; assembly: GCF_037975245.1. Taxonomy (NCBI): domain Eukaryota; kingdom Metazoa; phylum Echinodermata; class Holothuroidea; order Aspidochirotida; family Stichopodidae; genus Apostichopus; species Apostichopus japonicus. Next base: position 23,008,524 of record NC_092567.1, on the reverse strand, counting down.
CACCTCAGCAGCCCCTCGATGGTGAGTGTAGAGATTAAAACAATACGTAAATTAACACCAAGCAGGCCACTCGATGGTGAGTGTAGAGATTACAGCAATTAATAGTTAACACCACAGCAGGCCCCTAGATGGTGAATGTCAAGATTATTACAATAAGTAAATAAACGCCAGAGCAGACCCCAGGTTGATGAGTTTAGTACTTGTAACGATTCGTAATTTACACAATGTGCACTTTCCAGTTTAGTAATACTGACAAAAATTAAAGTAATTTATCCCACATTTATTAGAGATTACAACAATTAGTGATTAACACCAGTCTCACCAGAGCAGACCCCAGGTTGCTGAGTTTAGTAATAAAAATGATTTGTAATTAACACAATAGCAGTTTCCAGTTTAGTAATACTGACAAAAGTTTAAGTACTTTATTCCACAATGGTGAATTTTGCAGAAATGAACATTTAGCTATTGACACTGCAGCAGACCCTAAGACATTGAGTATAGCAATTATCCATATTAGTCATTTATGCCACAGCAGGCCACAAGATTGTAAATTAAAATGGCCATTTTATTCCAGCCATTCATTTCTGTCAGAAAACACATGTGGCAGGGGTCCTCAGGGGATCTTGTTTGGTAGTTTTTATAGCAGGGAGCTATGGAATTTCTCACATAAGTCATCATATGTTGGATTCAAAGCTGGAATGGTTACAGGAAGAAATGTCTGGCATTAATTAAGAGCAATTGTTTCATGAATTAGACAGTATCGTGTGATAATCTTGACTATTTTTATCACCCGTGCCAGGCCTGCTGACATGGAGGTACTTCCAGAGCCAGTCCAACAGATATCTTATATTCCAAAAGAAAGAGAACCTTTCTATCAACCTAGTAAGTAACCCTTTCAAAATTAAGTCAACATTTGGAGTTGGGTTTTTACCTTTTTCTTTTACTTTATCAAACCTACCAAGATATTTATAGAAAAACTGATAAAAAAATTGGGACCAGTATCGATAATCTTTGCTTTTCTGTGCTCCTCTCTTTCATACCCGTTTCGACTCTGCTATTGTACTTTCTCATCTACCGGACCTACTAACCAGTGACTCTTTAGCAATGCCCCCCCTCCCCCTCATGAACCCTCCTCATGGTCATCACCCATCACCCCCTCCTCCAGAATGTACCATTCGCAAATTTAACAGCCTGTATCTGGTAGACTCAATTCCAAGCAGCCTTTCGGAGGAACCCATTTTGGGTTTAGTTCTCCTCTTACTTTCATCCACCTCACCTCTCTCCAAGCTGAGTCAGGTCTGCATTCCCTAAGGTCATTTCCAAATCAATCATTGCACCAATAGAGACTTGTTATATTTATAATGATATTTCTGATCTGAAAATCCAGCTGGCTTTGAGAAGATGCCGATGACACTTGCAGAGGGGGATGGAAGAACTGTTTATTACAACCCAGCATCAAAGGATGCATATGTAAGTACAATATAATTAATATGAGGTGAGGGGGGGGAGGGGATGGAAGAACTGTTTATTACGTTCCAGCATCAAAGGATGCGTATGTAAGTACAATATAATTAATATGTATGCATAGGAGGTGAGAGTTGGAGGGGGGGAAGGGGATGGGATGGAAGAACTGTTTATTACAACCCAGCATCAAAGGATGCATATGTAAGTACTATATCATTACTATGTATACATATGAGAGAGAGGGGGGGGGCAGGGGGATGAAAGAACTGTTTATTACGACCCAGCATTGAAGGATGCATATGTTAGTACAATATAATTAATGTGTATGCATAGGAGGTGAGATGGGGGGGAAGGGATGAAAGAACTGTTTATTACAACCCAGCATCAAAGGATGCATATGTAAGTCCTATATTGTTAATATGTATGCATAGGAGGTGAGAGGGGGGGGGGGGTGAGGGGATGAAAGTACTGTTTATTACAAACCAGCATCAAAGGATACACATGTTAGTACTTTATAATTAATATTTATGCATAGGAGGTGAGAGTGGGGGGGGGGGGGGAAGGGGATGGAAGAACTGTTTATTAAAACCCAGCATCAAAGCTTCCATATGTAAGTACTATATTGTTAATATGTATGCATAGGGGTGAGAGGGGGGGTGAGGGGGATGGAAGAACTGTTTATTACAACCCAGCATCAAAGGATGCATATGTTTGTACAATATAGTTAATATATGAAGAGAGTGGGGGTTGGGGGGATGAAGGAATAACTGCTTGTAACAACCAAGCATCAATACTGCTTTTAAGAACCCAGCATCAACCGATGGATATGTAAATACAATATGATTCATATTTGCAGGAAGTGAAAAAAATGTCTATTCCAACCTAGCATCATAGGATGCATATATAAGTAATATATACTGTAGTTTATGCATAGTATGTGAGGTGGGGGGGAGGGGTAAGGGGTGGGTGAGGGATTAACTGTTTGTAACAAGCCAGCATCATAGGATGTATATATAAGTATGATATAGCTAATATATGCAAAGGGGGAGGAGGAAGGAATGGATGAATTGTTTATTACAACCCAGTCCACCAGCAAGTCAGTTTTGTTTCCAGCAATCAATTTAATCTTTGTTTTCCTCACATAGTTTCTCAGGTCAAGGGTCGGAGGAAGTCGCAAAGGATGTTTACCAAGATCGTGGAAAACAAAGGGTCCGGAAGATACAACTCTCATATTTGAATCTCGATTTGAAAGCGGAAATTTAATGAAAGTTACTCAGAGGTATGACGATTTGAAGTATTTCTCCCAAAAAGTATTATTGAACAAAATATTAAATAGCAAACATGATCTCATGGATGAGTTTTCTAAAGGAGTATAATTGATTTCTTTAATCATTTGAGAAAACCTAAACAACCTCTTTGAAATGGTTTTCATGGAAGTGATAGGTTTCCAAACTTCCGGGCAATGAAAGTTTAAAGGGTGACACAGTTGCAAACCATCATCTACGGCATACATGGGAGAGATTAGAACAGTGCCCCCAACAAGCAAAGAAAAATTTGTGTTTTGTTTGGGAGATATCTTAGTTTTGATGTTAGCCTAGATGTTAACACCCTTATTAACCAAGTAAACAATGAAGCCATGAGAGATTTCAAAAAGGATTTCTCATAAAATTCACAGACTAATTCTAATTTGAGAAATAGGACAATCACGCCAAAATTTCGAACTGTACGTTTTAAAAATTCTTTCGTTTATAGGGGCTGCCATATTGATAAAGGGAGTTGTTCCACAAAACCTACTTTAATTCATTTATGAACTTTTGATTTATTATTTGTACATACAGTACATGCTATTTTAAGCTTTATAACTCTTAACTGTTTTTCATATCCTATTTATAAATATGTACTTTCATGTATTTATACTGGATTTTTCATAAACTTGAAACTTTGAAGTCATGTCCATGAGTTTCATTTTATGAATCTGTGATGTCATAAATGCAACTAGGATTTGAAAACTTTTTCCTTCCTCTTTTCTTTTTTTTTTCATATTTTTAAGGTAGAATGTTAACAGTTTTTGAGACTGGAAACAATGTCATGATTAGGTCATATTAACAATTTCAAATTCAAAATCAATTTCGAATTTTTTGATGTCTTTTTCTTCTTTTCAGATCTGAATTTGAATATGACCTTCAACTAAGATATGACCTTTACACAGAAAAACACACGCAGTGGTTTTACTTCAGGGTGCAAAATATGAGGAAAAACATCAAATACCGTTTCACTATCACAAACTTTATGAAGGTGGGTTAACTTTATGATCAGTTTCTCTCTTAAACAGTTTTCTATCCTTTGATGGTATCATTATAAAATACATTAGATGGTGTTAGAGGTCATGGGTCAACCTGTTGAAAATTTGTGGCATTATATGATCCTTTGTGAAGGTCTGAACAGATTAGAATGAACTAACATATTAATTGAATGAATACTCTGAAAGTGCGGTCACTTGTAGGGAATTGATGAAGAAGAGTTAGACAATGTGTCTAAAACAATATGCTAAAGAGGCTGCAGCATCTTGCAGCCAGGCTGCATGTGTAGGATGCAGTCTTTTGTGTCGAGGAGTTTCATGGGCGTTTGTGGTCAAGTGGTTAAGTCAGTGGACTGGTGATCTAAGGATTACTGGTTCGAGCCCTGGCCAGATCATTGCGTTGTGTCCTTTGGCAAGGCACTTTATCTCCATTGCCTCTCTTCACCCAGGTATATAAATGGAGACTTGCGAGGTAACTTGTAAATATAGTTGCGTGCGCCGGTTTGTGGCTGCACCCTATGGTAAGTCCCCCTGGGGACACGTGGTTGTGGTACACTGTGGTGCCCCAGGAGAGATTGATTGAATTGCGCACACTTTGGTGTGTAGGTGTGACAAGTTACCAATGACCAAGGCTAAGTTGTACACGCTATGGTACATTAGCACCTTTGAACAATTTCTGTTGATTTTGGCGTTATATAATGTCTTCTGATTGATTGATTGATTGAATAGGCGCTGCTGGTCTGCAGGTATAATCTCTATTGTTTAAAGTTTGATTCAGCTTTGCTGCAGTGGATTTTGCAGCTGCTGCAGCCTATCCTTATGACAGAGTGCCTTTAATAGTTGAATAATTTTGATTATCTTCATTTGCTTTCAATCCATCTGACGTTATCCTCTCACAGCCTGGCAGTCTCTACAACTGTGGTATGAAACCCTTGATGTACTCTGATACGGAAGCCAAGACCAAGAAGATAGGATGGCGAAGACTAGGAGATGAAATCAAATATTACAAAAACGACATGAGGTCAGCATTTTCTTTAACTGTTTACCAAACCTCTATTTCTGTAATGTTCTTCATCCAGTCCTTCCTTCTCCTTAGTCTTGTTTTGTTGACATGTTGTATGTTGTGTTGACATATTGAATGTTGTGACATGTGACATGTTGTGTTGACAAGTCACTCCAAGATTAATGTATGTCGTCCAGTAACAGAGTTGTTGAAAATTGACAATTCATAATCATGGACGTTAAATATGAATCTAAGAGACTGACTTCGGTCAGCTTGCGGCTTTGATAAGCCAATGAGGCTTCTTCGCGAGTTCCTGCTTGCAGGAGGATCTAAAATACATACATACATGCATACATACATGTTGAATGTTGTGTTGGCATGTCTAGTGTATAATAGTGTATAACAAGTGTATCTCATTAAGTTTAGGATGAGTAACTGAAATTAATTAAATTTAATTGCTCAGACCAATTGTTTGAATTTGTTGCATCAAAAATGGATTCTCAGAGACATTTTTCGTTTTCTTCTGATTGTTTGGACCAGACGGACAGATGTGAAAGGAGACCGCTCTTACTATTCCCTCACATGGATTTGCCAATTCCCTCACGACGGGGACACATGCTATTTTGCTCACTGCTACCCATATACTTACTCCGACCTCCAGGTAATATTTCAAACTTGATTAGTTTTTAGGGTGGAAAAAGGGGAGGGGGCAGGTGGTGGGATATCTTCGGCATATGTGTGTATCGTTATTTAAAAAGATAGTTATTTCTGAAAAAGATACTTATTAGATTTCAGATATGCTACCTGTGGAAACTTTCCCTTGAAAATGCAAAAAACATGATTTTAATCCTGTAAAAAAAATGTCATGAAAAAATATTTTTCCTGATAAGGTAAGAACATTTATCAGAGGTCATAATAGATATGGAAAGTCACAAATTGTATTTCTGATGTTTGCTAAAGTTGCCTTTGATGTTGGATATTCTCTCTTCTCATTTATCTTTCATTCTCATTTATTATTATTCTTCATTTATTATTATTTATCATTTATTATTATTATATATATTATTATTATTATTATAATATATTATTATAATATATTATTATATTATATTATTATTATTATAATATATATATTATTATATATTATTATTATATATATTATTATTCTCATTATTATTCTCATTTATCTCCCTGTCAGGAATATCTTCTCCGCCTCTCTAACGATCCAGTAAGGAGTAAATACTGTAAGCAGAGGGTCCTTTGTCGGTCTCTAGCCGGTAACCTCATCTACATTCTGACCATCACTTCAGCTGCCAGGAATCCAGAGGATGCTAAGGTTGGGAAATGAAGACTTTGAAAATTGCCCAAAATTTGGTTATAGTTGTTCCCTGAAATCATCGTTTGTTGCTAAAAAATTTTTGTCTCAAATTTTTGCTCAATGTTTTTGCTCAGTTTTTTTAATTGGACCTGTCTACTGACTAGGGTAAAGAGTTAAACGGTAATTTACATAAATATGAAACCCATCCTTGCATTTATTATGTGTGAGACATGTTATTCTGACTACACATAGCATTTATTTTGTCACTGTTCATGTAATGTACATTACACTTGAGATCTTATAGACTGACTGGAGATGCATGTATACGTCCCTTAGCGCACATCGTAATGGTATAAATAGTACGTATGGGAACTGTCATAGAAGCATATATCTGTACAGAATTGCACACCACCTGAAGCTATAACGTAACTACGTGAAGTGTATTATTGCCTTCACAATACGCATACGTACATGTACACTATGTTATTGTAAATACATGTGCGCATTCGTCAATTGACTAACTATGTACGTGCATTTAGTTCGTTTTACATGTTGTTAAAGTGGTGTATTAAAATACGTGTGTGTACAAATTTCAATGTGTTCGTAGACATGAGAGTAGGGCATGTTATCTGGAATAGCATTTATAGAAACGTTGGTAGGCTAAATGTACATGTAGTATTTCAGTTGTGCATTCTGCAGGATTAGAATATATGCAAGCATTCGTTATCAATCAACCGCACACCGTAGTGCATTCTGCCATGCATAGGATGTACACAACTGTTTGTTGTCATTCATATATTTCTGTATGCAACTACCGCAGAGCATTCTACCATGATACGAATATGTTCAACCAGTCCTTTGTCAATCTATATCTAAACACAGGGTACTGTTGCGGGTTCATTACCATGATAACGATGTATGCAACTGTTCGTTGTCCTTCATATATGTAGTTTACATGCGCAGACTACCGCAGAGCATTCTTCCATAATGCGAATATGTTCAATGGTTCCTTTATCAATCAGATATCTACACACACTACCATAATGCATTTTACCATGATAAGGATGTATGCAACTGTTCGTTGTCCTTCATGTAGTTAATGTGCGAACATTACCGTAGTGCATTCTACTATTATATGGATATGTTCAACTATATACACACACTACTGTAGGGGATTCTGCCATGAATAGGATGTATGCAACTGTTTGTTGTCATTTTAAATATGTAGTACATGTACGCAAACTACTGCATTGCATTCTAACGTGATACAGATATGTTCAATGGTTCCTTTATCAATCATATATCTACACACTGGGTACTGTAGGGGATTCTATACCATGAATAGGATGTATGCAACTCTTTGTTGTCATTCTAATATGTAGTTCTGTTCACACACTACCACAGAGCATTCTTCCATAATAAGGAGCAAACAACTGTTCGTTGTCATTCAAATATGTATATAGTTTAATACGCACGTTACCGTAGTGCATTGTACCATGATACGAATATCTTCAACTCTTCCTTTGTCAATCAAATATGTACACACGCTACTGTAGGGATTCATTACCATATGAAAAGAATGTACACAACTGTTCGTTGTCATTCGTATATGTAGTTTATGTATGCAAACTACCGCAGTGCCTTCTACCGTGATACGAATATGTTCAATGGTTCCTTTATCAATCAGATATCTACACACACTACCATAATGCATTTTTACCATGATGAGGATGTATGCAACTGTTCGTTGTCCTTCACGTATGTAGTTTATGTACAAACATTACCTCAGTGCATTCTACTATTACATGGATATGTTCAACTATATACACAGACTACTGTAGGAAATTCTGCCATGAATAGGATAATCACAACTGTTCATTGTCTTTCATATATGTAGCTTATGTATGCAAAGTACCGCATTGCATTCTAACGTGATAGGGATATGTTCAATGGTTCCTTTATCAATCATAATGTACACACGGTACTGCAGCGGATTCTATACCATGGATAGGATGTATGCAACTGTTTATTGTCTTTCATGTAGTTTATGTGTGCAAACTACCGCAGAGCATTATACTGTGATATGTACATGTTCAACCCTTCCTTTGTCAATCTTTATCTAAACACTGGGTACTGTAGGGGATTCATTACCATGAAAAGAATGTACACAACTGTTCGTTGTCATTCGTATATGTAGTTTATGTATGCAAACTACCACAGTGCATTCTACCGTGATACGAATATGTTCAATGGTTCCTTTATCAATCAGATATCTACACACACTACCATAATGCATTTTGCCATGATGAGGATGTATGCAACTGTTCGTTGTTGTTTGCATATGCAGTTCGGTACACTCCCTACCACAGTGCATTCTACCTTAAATAAGGACATGTCCAACCGTTCGTTATCAATCATATATGTACACACGCTTCTGTAGGGGACTCTGCCTGATTAGGACGTAATTCCTTATTATGGTGATAGTTTTGAATATAAGCATTCCGCATTCTACTTCGATTCATCTTTATATACAACTGCTTGTTGACTACGTACAGTACCTCTATGCGCACTCACTATAATAAGGCATGCTGTCTGGCATTGTGTTAACCTTTCATTCGCTGTCTGTACACGTATCAGTAATTTGCCGTGAACATATATGAGTGCACACCATTTATGACCGGCATTTGTTCTATGAGTGTTAGGTTGCAATGGTCTGTTGTATACTATCCATGCATACTTAGGGAATCGTACCAAAGATTATTATTGTAATAAAAAATAAAAAAGATAGTATTGTGTAACACGATTGTGCATGGTATGGCCTTCAAATTTGGATTTTGTTAATGTTTGTGACAAACAGAAAAACATGACTAAACTTTTCACTTGTTACTTTTACCTTCTAGAGAAAGAAAGCTGTTGTTTTGACAGCGAGGGTGCACCCAGGTGAAACAAACGCCAGTTGGATGATGAAGGGGTTCCTAGATTACCTCACCAGTGATTCTATTGATGCAAAGGTGACTATCTCCTTTGCACAGACACCTCTTTTGTTTTAAATAATTTACTTGAAGTTGATTAGAAAATGTAATCCACGTTTAGGTCTTCTCCTCCTATAGATGCTTAAGTAACCCTCAATGTGGATCGAAAGCAGATTAGTTACTGTGTCAAAACTAGGATGCTGAGGGGGCTGCAGCATACTGCAGCCAGGATGCATAGGATGTAATCACTTTATTCTGTGCAGTTTCACACATTAGGCATATTGTTGTTTGTGCAGAGATGATCTCTATTGTTTGTTATTCAGCCTTGCTGCAGGGTACTTTGCAGCTGCTGCAGTCTAAGACCACGGTCACACGTATAAAATTGCATCTTCCGACCATCGTTTCTTAACTATAGTCCGACCATATTAAACTAACTACGGTAGCAGTCACACGTACTCATACGACTTTGTATTATATTCGGACGATCGTTATTCGCGGACACATGCATCAGTGAATAAATTATGCTTTTGCAAAGCTATGAGGCGCAGTTGCGTAGGGTCGGTCAAGGGTCATGGTTTTGACGATGTTTCACAGGTTTTTTAGTTGTAAGTAGTAGATGATGTCAGTGTTTACGCTAAAATGCATAGCTGGACAACGCAATTGCGGTCACACGCGTGGTTCTTCCAGCTAACGATGGTCGGACCAGGGTTAATTCGGGGCTAACAATGCTTATTACCATCTTTAGTGGACGATGGTCGGACGATCTTCAGACCATAGTAGAGAGCGGTCACACGCAAACCGTACCATGGTCGGACCATCGTTATGTCTGTAAAAATGTTCGCGTGACCAGGGTCTTAGATAATGATACTACTTTGTTTATCTCTTACTGTGGGGGTCGTGGAGCTAAAGTGCAACCTCTAAAAGAATGTACTCTCAAGGAGCTTAAAAATATCATCTTTATTGATGTCAATGTCAATGTTATTTATGCCTTGAAATATGACCCTTTGAAGCTTAAAAAGCTACAAAGCTCTTGTAACGTCAAAAGAAAGTATATCAAATATTTACTGAAATTCTTAATTTTGAATTATATCAAGTAGCTTTAAAGTGGTTGATTCTGTTATCATATTAATCATACTTATGAGCTAATTGATAAATTTGTTCTGCAGCTGCTGCGAGATACATTTGTCTTCAAGATCGTACCAATGCTTAACCCAGACGGTGTCATAGTCGGTAACTACCGGTGCTCTCTGGCAGGTCGGGATTTAAACAGAAATTACCGCTCTGTGTTGAAAGATTCCTTCCCGTCTGTGTCAAATACTAAATCCATGATTAAAAAGTAAGTTGTAAAAGTACCACAAAAAGAGACATTTCTGGGGGGGGGGGGGGGTTTACGTTCATTCCGTTTACATACAACCTTTCAATTGGTTACTTCATGTCATGCTGATAACCATTAGCCTAGGTTTTAGGAGCAAATTTGCCAGTTGACATCTGGTGGGTTTATTTTTTTTTTTGGTAATTAATGTAAACTCAAGAATAAACCAACAAATAGACTAAATCATAGTTTCAGTCACTCCAAGATTAATGCATGTCGTCCAGTTACAGAGTGGTTGACAATTGACAATTCATAATCATGGACGTTAAATATGAATGTAAGAGACTGACTTCGGTCAGCTTGTGGCTTTGATAAGCCAATGAGGCTTCTTCGCGAGTTCCTGCTTGCAGGAGGATCTGATATACATCCTTATATAATTCAACTTACAACTGTGATCACATTTTTGCTAACCCCTCATTACCTCATATTTCTGTTAATCCAGACTTATTGTGCAGAGAATAATTTTAATGTTCAAATTTTGTTCTAGCAGATCTGAAGGCTCTTGAACTTTTGTATAAAATTCTATGGCTCCTGTGTACTTAAACGATGCTATACGTCTTACACTTGTATAGCAATTTGCCAAGTTTGCATAACATTTTGTGATGCGATAGCAGATAAGTTATTCCCTGTAATGGTCACGCCTGTGAGATCATTTCGCTAAACTCATCATCATGTCCGGGTCTCGTTGGAGTCATTTTTATCAGTCCAATATGAAGTCATGAACACTGAACTATATTCAGAAAAATGAGCCGTAAAATGAATAAACAAAAGATCCAATCCAACGCAACTTGGTGATCATATTTTTATGTTTTATGTTAACAAAATGAGCTTGGCAAATTTAGCATCTAGTTTTTTCATACAGAGAGAAATTTGAAAATGTGATCTTGTTTGTATTTTTACATTTCTTTGCAATCAGGTTGCTTGAAGAGAGGGAAGTCGCGGTCTACTGTGACCTCCATGGTCATAGCCGTAAGCAGAACGTCTTTATGTACGGCTGTGAGAACAAGAAGAGTAAGAAAGACAGGCTTAAGGAGAGAATTTTCCCGATCATCTTAGGAAAGAATGCAGCCGAAAAGGTATGGTAATCATAGGGTAGTCTCCGCGACAGAAAACATAGTATGACTTATTGCAGCGAGAAATTAATGAGATGTGAGCAATCGGCTTAAATTTGCTTAGAAACGCATCCGTTGTTAAATCCGTTGTAAATTGTAGTGGTTTGTCCAGGATTAGCTATAATGAGAAACATAATTTAGTTATTTACGAATCGTTGTTTTATTTAACATTTCTTTCATCTATCTCAATTAGAATACTAAAATTTGAAGATCTGTTGTTGCTATGGCAGCTAGCATCACAAGGCCTGACAGTTTGTCTGATTTTTAAAAAAAAATTTTTGCTTGTGATTATGTTTTGCTGGGTATAATCTGTTTATTCTCTATTTTATTTTTTACTAGTTTATTGTTTATTTATTTATTGTTTATTCTGTATTACAGTTCAGTGTGTCGAACTGCAAGTACAAAGTGCAGAAGAACAAGGAAGGGACTGGCCGTGTGGTTATGTGGCAGATGGGAATAATGAACAGCTATACCATGGAGGTGTGTCAACTTGTAAAATAAAAGTATACTTAAATTAATTAAATAAGTAAACAATCTGGTTTGATTTTTAGCCATCCAGTAACAGAAGTAATATCATCACTATATATTATCACACTATCCTAGTTGTATCCGCCAATGTATAGAAGCAGTGACATTTGACATGCAACGACAGAAAGGCCAAGATTAATACATGCATGGTGCTGTAAAATCCTGTTGCTAGGCATGGAATATAGGCTGAACATCAGTGTATGGAAGCTGCCATATTGAAACCATTAAATATTGTTAAACACTAGCTGTAGCAAGTAAAATTAAAATGCTAATGATATGCAAAATTTAGGTTCACCAACGATTTTAATATTAAAAAGGAAATTCTGTCTTTGTCATTTATTTTGTTTTTGTTTGGCTTATTGGCAGGGCTTGTTGTTTTTGTTCACTTGGGTGTTGTGAGATATAGATTTACATTTATGTTACTAAATTATTTTGTGGTCAATTTGTATGTTATCAATTCTCCAACCATTCTAGGCTACCTACTGTGGTTCCACGTTAGGTGTTTGTAAGTTCTACCATTTCAGGTTCTATGTTATCAATTCTCCAACCATTCTAGGCTACCTTTGTAGTTCCACGTTAGGTGATTGTAAGTTCTACCATTTCAGGTTGTTTGTTATCAATTCTCCAACCATTCTAGGCTACCTTTTGTAGTTCCACGTTAGGTGATTGTAAGTTCTACCATTTCAGGTTGTTTGTTATCAATTCTCCAACCATTCTAGGCTACCTTCTGTGGTTCCACGTTAGGCGACTGTAGGTTCTACCATTTCAGGACGGTGGACTATGAGGCTATGGGCTACCACTTCTGTGATTCGTTACTGGATTACTGTGATCCAGATCAGACCAAGGTAAACATCCACATATTATATTTTTATTTGGTATCTCTGAACATTAAGGGTATTTGAGAGATGTTGCATTGAATGAAATAAAATGAGGCTCTAATTCACTTAAATTTACCATAGGGATTTGGGGGGGGGTTGGGTGGGGAGAAGGGTGTGTGCAAAAGATGGGAGCAGTTCCAGTGCCATGTTGATGTGGAAAAGTTGCTTTTTCTGTTAGTAAAATTTGAATCCAGTTAGAGAGTTTAGAATCCTGTCAGTAGATAAATGGCCTTAGGGTCAATAATACTGCCATCCAATACAAGTTTATGTATCAAGTTTATGTATCAAGTTTATGTATCAAGTTTATGGATCTGATTCTCTGTCACATGGTAAAGCCTGCCCTCAATTTCTCAATTTCAAATTTTGGCCTCGAAATGATCCCTCCCAATTTTTCATTAACATCTTACACGGACAATCCTTTGGAAATTTGTTTCAGAGTGATCTGATATACAAAGAGCTGGAGCAGAAGCTACGAGAAGACATTCTGAATCACCTTGAGAGGATAGGGACTCCCCTCCCAGAGGGGGGCACAGTGGACCTCAACCAGGACTATACCTCTGGAGTGGAGTCAAGGTAAGAAGTAACTTCAGTTATCCACGACTCTCATTTCGCTCGTAAAATAGTGAGCAAATAATAATAATAATAATAAATGAGACTTATATAGCCCCAAATCAGTAAACAAAAGTCACTGCTCAAGGCGCTTTACAAAGAAAGTAAATTAATTTACAAAAGAACAAGCGAAAAAATGGGTCTTAAGTAGACTTTTGAAAGTAGAAATGATATGCCTGTTTCTCCTGAGAAGTCATCTTATCTGTGTTTTTGAAGGAAATGCCAAAATATAGTTGAGTAATGGAGATGATAGAAAAAGCAACTTAGTAAACAGCTAGCTGAGAAAACTCTTGCTTTGCTTGCAAGGGTATGATGAGTTGCCTTCATGTATAAGCTTGATGACTCAATGAAATTGGGATAACTGATCCACTAAGTGCTATTATGAAACTTTATTTTAACTTTTAATGTTTAGTAAATATTTATGTTCTGTACTTTCCTTGGTAGGAAAAGTTATTTTGTTGATAATTAGATAATATAATATATATGAAAGAAATATTTGAGAAAACACAGAGCAACTGAAGTGTTTTATTTTCTCGATGGTATTATGGTATTATATATTTGTATATGAGAGTTGGCATCGTCTTTATAACAAATGAAACTTTTGTCTCCATGTCTTTTTCACTGTGACCTCAAAGCCTAAATTACTGCTTTATGTGTACAAAGCAGGTATAGCAGTTGTGACTAAGACTAGCTAACAGCTAGCCCTAACAGCCAACCCTAACAGACAGCCCTAACAACCAGCAGCCAGCCCTAATAGCTAGCCCTAACAGCCAGCAGCTAGCCCTAACTGCTAGCCCTAACAGCCAACCCTAACAGACAGCCCTAACAACCAGCAGCAAGCCCTAATAGCTAACAGTTAGCCCTAACAGCTTAACAGCTAGCTCTAACAGCTAACAGTTAGCCCTTTAGGGGAAGGGAAACTTATTCATAGCACTCATGCATCGAATATATCGTGCTGGTTCATTTGAGTGGAATTGGTGGAAAGTGACTGTTAGGTATTTAAATTGAGTAAATAAAGCCAATCTTTTTACTTGAAGTCTTATAAGGAAGGCAGCAGTTTTGCCTCGTTTGAACTATATTGCCCTTTGCATTTCTACTCTGTAGCACCACTGGCTCCGATAGCTCTGCTGATGACGGGTTGCCTGTCCACCTCATTGCTCTAGCACCAAAGGTAGGTACCATCCAGGAGATATTTGGTGATGAGAGGGGTGCATAGAGGGGGAGGGAGGGTAGGTACAAAGGAAACAGATGAGGCTGGAGAGTTAGTGGTGTTATGTCAAAATGTGAAATATCACCATTTGATATTTGATCCTTGTCACAAGAAAATATTATTGGCTTGCTGATCAGTACTGATGTATGCTTACATGTCAAATATAAGATACATCTGATTGGATGGGAAGCAGGCCATGTGGTTGGGGGAGGGGAAGAGAGGGGTGAATGGTTGAGGAACTAAGGCTAATTCTTTTCACTCATTTGCCACATTTACCTTTTGCTTTTATGCCCACGTTTTCATTTCAGTTTAGTTCAATATATGATTTAAACAAATTTATAGATAGGACCATAAGGAATCAAGAGTTTTAAATTTGATACGATCATGTAAAGATAATGTATGAGTGAGTGAGCAGTATGAAATCTCACCCCTTCATTGTGTCCGAATAGTCCGAATAGTTGACAAAATTCACCAAATATTATGGAATATGGAAACTACTGCAAATTAGTTCCTTAGAATAGGCTGATGGTAGTAATGATATAATTGTTATAACAAAAGTAGGGACTGCAAAACTGCTAAGTCTTCTAATTAATTAATTAGTTAATTAAGTAATCATTTTGTATTGAAGCTGACCAAAAAGAAGAAGTTAAAGACAAGGAAAGAGAGAGATAAAAAGAGAAACAGTCTAGAGAAATCGAAAGAAAAGATCAAGGAAGAAAAAGAAAAGAGTACAGGATCAGGGAAAGTCAAACCAAGTACTCCGAAGAAGGAAGAGAAATGTAAGAAACCGAGCACACCGAAACTGAAAGAAGCAGAAGAGTCAGAAAAGGTGAGTTTAATCTTCATTTTGGTTTAAGTTTGTGAATTTGTCGTTGTTAATTAATCCTCTCTTTCTTAATTAGTTGTCTCTTTCTACCAAACATCATGTTTTCTAGCTGAGCAGAATTATCTTTGGGGAGTACGGTCTGTCACCACGCTTGCAAATTCCAAAGTTAACTGCAACTGTTTATACATTACAATGTCATCTGTCCCCATCTTTAAAATTCCGATATCCATTCCCAATTCGTGATATGAAAACAATCGCATTCTCTGGGAACTTGTTAACCGAGAGTTAAAGTGAGACTTTAGAACTTGCGTGAGTGCTAAGTAATCTTCTCGTTTTACAAATATCATGTTTTCAAAGTTATTTCTTCGTCGGTCGCCTCAGAGCGGCATAAATTTCATCGAGCAGTCCCTTCCGCAATATCTGAAAAACTCTGCGATAAGTTGAATTGTTACATATGTCCAGGGAATAATTTATTGCTCAAATTTTGTGTAGCAGTTTGGATATCTCTGAATTTTGTCTCTGAGAAAATAGTAGTGTTCCTGTGTAACATTAACAATTTCAAGGAAGCAATAACCCTTGCACAAGATCGTGATACGTGGCGGAGGTTAATCACTGAGCCTGTCGGATAGACAAGACTCAACTTACTACTACTACTACTACTACTGTGTAAAAAGCTGCTACACATCTTTGCACTGTATAGATATTTGACCATCTTGAATAGCAATTTGTGATATGATACTGGATAAATTATACCCTGATGTCATGTGACCCCTAGCCTTTGTGATGAGAAAAATTACAATTGTCTTTTTTTTCTCTGTGAACCTCTATTCACTTAATCATGTTTTGCTGTCAATATATTGTATAATTGAATTAATTCAGTATTAATAATCATGATTTCCACCCATAAAATACAAAACAGACCAATGGTTATGTTTGATCTGAACTTTTCAGGTATATACATTGGAAAGGTTTATTTCATCTGCTTCTAGGCTGAACATATCACTACCATGTACTATATATGTGTTATATACAGCTAGGCTAAACTTGATAGTCAAGACTAAATGTTTTGTAAGCTCTCACGTGAAAAGTAATTTTACAATGCATTTATAGAAATGTCAGATGTTGATTGAAATTTTTGTTTTGTTGTTTACTGTCCTTTTTGTTGATATAAATGTTTTGTATTTTGGTTAGACGTCTTTTCTCACAAAGAAAGGAAGAGAAATAATTCCTTTCAAGGATCTCGTACTTTGGACAGATTTGATGAAGGTAACAGCCTACAGATATACTCTTCTCTGCAATGGGCTTACCATTAACACCATTACTCTAGTAACTGTATGTCAACTGGCTCTCAAACAAATCCCTTCAAATCCACTCAACTCTGAACGTAGCTTCCATTAACACCATTTCTGTGATAGATACAAGTCCAATAATGAATCATCCTGCAAAATTATCTCTCCAAATTAATCGATCCCACTTCCCTGCCAACTTTCATTCTGAAGCATGTTTGGAAGTTAAACTAGGAGGGGGAGGGAGGGTGGGGGGGTAAGATGAGTAGATGACCAGTTTGTCCAGTGATGACATTGCAGGGAGATAAATTACAAGTGGGCACTTTCTAAGTGCCGAGTCAAGTTTACTGGCACCCGCTTAGATTTATAACTTACACGTACAGTAAGTTTTCATGAAGTCAGTAGTAGCCATTACTGTCATTATTACAGATAGCACTTCCTTCTCTATAACATTCTCCATTGTTACTCACACTTGAGTATTACATAATTTCACAGTAATCATACAACGTAGTCACATTTTGCATACTAGTGAAAACATACAACATCATGAAAATTAAAAAAATGTTCCAATATTCTTCCCCATGTTCCCCTTCTCCTATTTTGTCCTCTTCCTCTCCTGTAGAGAAAGACATATTCAGCTGCTTTATTACTACCTTTCTAATACTCACCTGAACCTTTCCCTGCCCCCCCACCCTTCTTTGTCCTTGTATATCTGGCCCCATCCTGATTTAATGCACCCATGTTCTCACATTTACTAGCAACTTATCCAGATAGATGCCAAAATGCTGACACCTTAAAAAAAAATTTAAAAAAAATGTTCTGAAAGTATTTAATGTGTTGCATTTATACCACAGCAAACTTTGTAATATTGCTAGTCTCATACCTTGCTAACATTCTTCATCATATAGTTTAAAGAGAGGCAAAAAGTCATTACAACAACAATTTCCTGTTTTCTTATTATTATTTACATTTTGTTATATAATTTCAAACTATGCCATAAAGTTGATGCAATACTTAACAAGAAATTACCCCCCCCCCCCAAAAAGTGAGAAAAACATTTTTACGAAATATCACATAACTGTCCATAGATATAGTTGAAAAACAAGTTAGCTTCAGAAATTTGAGTATGTTTGTTTACATTTTGTATTGGATTTTTTGGTCATACTTGGCCCAATACTCTTCAAAAGAACACAAAATAATTGGACAGAAAAAAGATACTTTCACAGAAGTAATTGATTGCAACATTTATTAAAGTAAACAGGACAATTGTAATAGTTAGTGACAGTATATAGTAGATTAGTAGATCACATTTATATTACTCAACATATATGCTTACTCTTCTATAATCTATTATACTTTACCTGTAGTTTTCTTCATTTATGTATTTCACTGCTTGCATGACCTGTCATATTTCTGTCTTGCCAGTTACCCAAAACTATATTCTTACTTTGAAAAGTAAATGATATCATGATCCTGTGGAGGGATCGTCTCTGGGACAGGTTATCATTGACCAGGGGTAACATATCGTCTTTAAAGCGCTTTGAGACCTAATGCTGGTATAAATCGCTATATAAAAGTGGAATATTATTATTATTATTATTAATTAGAAGTATAATGCATTATGAGACCATGGTAGTAACCATTGCTTGTACCAGATAAAACACCACTGATTTATAAATCACAGTTCAAAGGGAACTATATAGATGTGTGATACCTGTGCATAGTACGGTGATGCTTAGGACTAAATTTCATGCTTTAATGTTTAGATAACTTTATAGTTTAAACCATCATAAAGAAACAGGACAGTCATAAAAAGGCATCAAGCTAAAAAGATCAATAGCATTGAATGTCAAATCTTTCCAAACCTAGATTATGAAAATATCCGGCTCTGTTTAAACAAGAGATTTGATAGTTTCTGTCTAAAAGTCTCAACAAGAAAACAGGCCAAAAAAGGTTGTCAAGAATGGTTGTTATAAATCAGTGTTGTAACAAGCTGAGACTAAGTCAGCAAATTTCAGAAAGTGTTTTGCGACTCGACCAGGTTTATCAACTTTTTCTCCATTGATATTGTACATTGACTCGAGTCAACCTGAGTCAGGTAAAGCATTAGCAATGACTCAACTTTTCCTTATGATCTATTTCAATTTTACTTTGAGAGGGTAACTTGGTTTGCCGACCCCCTCTTAAATATAATTGTTATCATAAAAATAGTTACAGATTCAATAATTTTTGAATTTAACAACCAATATATAAACAGATCACAAAAGATTTGTATAGAAAACTAAAATTTATAACGAATAAAATGATTCCATTTGTAATAAAGTGACCTGTTACACTTCTGATTTTAAATTACTTAAAGTAATGTCAACTGTCAGCAAAATCTTTCTTGTCACCAGAAAATTCAAATATGAAGATAGAAGTGTATGGTATCTTTAAATTATTGTTAATAAAGGAATTACAATTAACAGTTGTTACCCTCCTGTAAGGAATCTTTTATCAAAGTGTTTCTTTTCTTTCTAATAATTCTCCCGGTCAGGACCAAACATTGAAGTACAAACATGCCAGCCGTCAAACAGTTCACTCTGCAGGGAGGGCGAGACACATACAGACCAGGTCTGGAGACGGTTTGCCTGTGTTTACTCGAGATAGATCTGAAGACAAGAACATTCAGAAGGTAACACTATATTTTATATATATATAGACAGTGTTATATAGTGTTCTAGTGTTGTTATTTACACTATATATAGACAGTGTTATATAGTGTTCTAGTGTTGTTATTAACACTATATATAGACAGTGTTATATAGTGTTCTAGTGTTGTTATTTACACTATATATAGACAGTGTTATATAGTGTTCTAGTGTTGTTATTAACACTATATATAGACAGTGTTATAAAGTGTTGTAGTGCTGTTAGTTCACTATGTATACAGTGTTCTAGTGTTGTTATTTAATTACGTATACAGTGTTGTAGTGTTGTTATTTAATTACCGTCAGCGTTATGTTGCAGAGTTAAAAATGAACAACTTGTTGTAATTCATAAGCAGGCTTCTACCTCATTCATGGTTGCTTAAGCTGCCTTATTATTATTATGATTATTATTTTAATTATCTCCTTCCACTACCCATGTTTCTTTCATTTATTTCAATCCGATGTGTTATTAATCAGTCCAGTTCTTTGTTTTCTTACAGACTGAATACCTTGAAGCTTTGACCAATGCATACCTCATGAGTGGGGTCTTGAAGTCCTCTTCACAAGGTAGAGTCCTGCTGTAGCCAAAAGTTATGAATATTTATCATATGCAAATAAGAATTGGTGCTATTACTAGGAAGGATGGTATTACCACCCTGACATTGGTGTTGTCTCTTTGGTGGGTAGTGTTCTCCCACTGGTGGGTAGTGTTGTCCTTCTGATGATGGTGTTATTAATATGAAGGGTGGTGTTACCACCCTGACATTGGTGATGTCATTTTGTTCAAATTCAGTTTGGTATTTATGTGGTTTTTTGAGAATGCAACATAAATTTAAACAATTTTCAAAAATTAGTAAGCTGAGACCTTTTTCACTAAAAATAGTATGTTTTTTTTTACAAAAATATGTCCTATCTTTGAGCAAAATTGGATCTGTTAACCATTATTTGTGGCATATTTGTTTCAGATGTGCCTTCCTTTCGATACACCCCTGGTGGGTTTGATGTGAGTTCCTCTGGTTTACCTCTGGCCCATCTTGACGGTCTCTGCCCTCACCACGAGAAAGCTTTTGCTGATCGGTTTATGGCCAATCAACTCTCTGGGTTGACATTTGAAGGTAAACAAGACCTCTTAAAATTCTTGAAAGACACTTCTTAAATCTCCTCAATTTGTGTGACTGTATCTCAATGTATGGAAATATGTAAAAGCATACATGAATTAATTTGAACTGAATATTCATTTTATGATCTGCATATCATTAAAGTCATACAGTATAGATCAGGAGCATACATACTGAATGCTTTCCACCAAGTCGTTTGACTTTTGGCATTACTTATACAAGACTGTTTGAAATGTAAAACTTATACTACTAAAAGTGAAAATATAATAAGATAAAATATTATAAGATAAAATTAAAAGTGGTTTATAGTCAGCATTTGTTACCATATGCATATTGAGAGGTTCGTATAAATTGTCAGGAAATTTTTGTCTCTTTTAAGTGGTGCAAAATTTGTGATTTATGAAGTATTACACTTACTGAAATGTAACTTTGAATGTCGTAGGAAGCAAAATATAATTTGAACTTTGTAAATTCTTCAACAGAGGACAAAACCGATTGGAATCAGCCCCTTTCTGGGCCCAAAGTATCCTCTAGTTATAAGGAAAGACGTTCGGCAACTCCTTCCAAGTCTACGCAGTTTAGTCTTGTTAACATGGCAACCATGAGAAGTCAATCAGAGAGCCCCCCTCACTACCAACCCCTCCCATTGGATGAATATATCAGACCCACCTCCCGACAAGGTCCCAGTATTATGACTGGATCCATCCATCGCCCCAATACGCCCCTGAGATCGGGATCCAGAGGACCCCCTGATGTGCCACTTGTTGAAGCTCTTATTACACTTCAGAGACCAGGAAGTTTTGCTGATTTTGTCCGTAGAGGTGAGAGCATATGTTTGTCCAAATATCGAATATCTACCCACAGTATAAATGCCGTAATGGTTGAAACAGCAACGCTTATATGTAGAAACACAGGTGGAAATCTTATTACAATCTTAGATAATCTTTAACTCAGTGCTCCTCTTGAACTAGTTTAGTCCTGAAATTATATTTTGATCCTGAAATTATATTTTAGTCCTGAAAATTATATTTTAGTGCTGAAATTATATTTTGGTCCTGAAATTATACTTAAGTCTTGAAATTATATTTTAGTGCTGAAATTATATTTTAGTCCTGAAATAATTTTTTAGTGCTGAAATTATATTTTGGTCCTGAAATTATATTTTGGTCCTGAAATTATATTTTGGTCCTGAAATTATCGTTTAGTCCTGAAGTTATATTTTAGTCCTGAAGTTATAGTTCAGTCCTGAAATTATAACCAAAAAAAAGTTGATTAAGAACAAAGAATGTTTTGCTGATTACTTATAAATGACATAAAATGATGAATCTCTCTTGTAATCCCTTCCCTGCTGCTTTATTCTAATTTTACAGATGTTGAAGTCCCATCATCACCTCAGCCAACTCCTAAATATACTTCTACTTCAAGTTTTGGATTGGATGAGTAAGTTTGATGTTTGATTTATATTTCAAACAACTGTCAAGTAGAGACAAGACATTTGTCTTTTTTGATTTACAGCAGATTGATCATATTCATCTCTCTTACCTCCCCCTTCCCTTCCCCCTTCCCCTTCCCACACCCTCACTTCACACCCCTTTTGTACTTCACCCAGGAAAAAACTTTGGAAAAATTGCTGTAGTCTAGGTTATTGGAAGGTTTACCTTCAGCTGTAGCTGCCTCAAAATTACACCGATTCTTGTGGATAATGTTCTGGGTTTTTAACCGATTCTCGTGAATAATGTTCTCCGTTTTTCTGTTGACCTGAGATCACTTATTTTCTTGTGTTACCCTCAAGACTATTCACAAGAATGTCAAAGTAACAACAAGCTTTTAATGTAGAAATGTATCATTCTTTCTGCCTTTAGACTATGCTGTTTGGACAACCTGAAAATGAATTCAGGTTGTCCGAGTGACAAATAGTAAACTCCTTTAAAAAGGATCCTTGGACTTCCCACCAACTTCCAAATTCAGAGAGATGGATAATAGTAGACCTCACTGCATATTAAACCTCTTCATACTGACATACTAGCCCATAAAGATATAAACAGAATACAGTAAAAGTAAATTTAAATACAGTAAGTTTTAAGTTGTAAGGCTTACTATGCCCCTGTGTTTTCAGCAGTCAAGTAAGGTTACTGTTGTCACGTTGGTGGTATTGTTGTCAACATAAAACCAGGGAATTATTTTTACTTCCCTCTTAATTTGTGACCAGCCATATCTAACTGTTTGGCTCCTTTAGCAAGATTCTAAGATTAAGTAAAATTATGAACGATTCCAGTAAATTTTTATGGGCAGTACAAATTTGATGCCAGAGATAGAAATGGATTGGTATAAACTTCCAACTTATCCCCTTACATCTATCTCTTTGTATTCACCATGCTCATTAACCTGTCTGTATTTTGTGCGTGTTTTTGTCCCTTCTGTTACTGTTACTTGTCATTTAGCCTCTGAAGAAGATCCTGCTAGAATCAAAACGTCAGGCCCTCTGACTTTTACACATTCTCTTACACAGGCTCTTTAGTGAATAAGCAGTTTGCTAACAGTTTTATTTTATTTTGGTATAAACTTCAACGTACATTTCATCTCTCAGATATCAACGCAGTATCTCTACGTCTAAGTCACCTCACCTGTCTGGCAAAAATAATGGACACCTCTCGACATCTCCTCCTCCTCCTCCTCGAAAGTCCCTCTCGAATAAAGGACCGCCACCAGAAAGGAGAAGGATCACCCCTGTGTTTATTGAAGCCACCAGAACAGCTCCTCAGAATAAAGGTATGCCCCTGATAAAAATAATCAATTATTTCTGTAAATGTTTTTCTGTTAATATTATGACTCCACTCTTCAATACATTAATATGTTAATCGTGACCTGCTACTCTACAAATAACAAAACCTATCGTGAAGTGTACTTTCATCAAGTATATCTCAATGGTCTTACCCTCTTAATATTTCTTTTTAAAAATATATTAACCTCTAATTTAAATGAATGACTTCTTAGAAAATTAATGGAACTAATGAAAGTCTTGACATTCAAGGAATTAAAGCCAACTTCACGACTGATAATGAGCTAACTGATCATGACCTGACTCAACTCAACAGTCGTTTCGTGGAAAGTCATGGATAGTCTTGGGTAGTCGTGGATAGTCATGGGTAGTCACGGATAGTCGTAGATAGTCCTGGATAAACATGGATAGTCACGGATAGTCACGGATCGTCATGGATCGTCATGGATAGTCGGACAGTAGCAGTGTGCCCCACGCAGATCAAGATTCAGCCAGTGTTAAGTTGTGTCAGCTTGATTCGAGAAAACTGAACATCAACAGTGTGTGGTGGTTTACAACCACAGCTGCACAGATTTAACAAATGTAACCAATCATGGGGTGATAAATTTGCATGTGACCAAAAAACATGGTGATCGGTCGGTCAGTGTGCGGGTTTCAGTTGTAAAGTCCGTGGGTCTTATGACAATCGAAAACTAGGTCACGGTTGTCAAGTAAGGTCATAAGCAGTGAGGCAGGCTTTGAAGGACCTGCTTTGGAGGAAGTTAACTTTGTTAAATATGTATGATGTTGCTAACACAAACTCAAAGGTTTGGGTTGAATTGTAAAGATTGATTACGGTGGATTTTCTTCATTGTTTATTCATTGTAGAGTGCAAAGGGTGAGTGAAATATTTTCTTTTCAAGTAACCAAAACATTTCTGGACTTCATTTCTGTTTATGCAAATGGCTAAAACTAGTCATTGTAATATACAACTGACATTACTCAAGGAAGCTAACATTTTTATAACTTTTGTGAAGTGAGGTGTTCCTAGTTTCCTTTTGCCATGGTAACATTAACTCTATACCTTCTATTTCAGATGCTAATCATATGCATAAAAGTGTGACTGTTCTGAGGGCCCATAACACACCCGTTAAGGTTGTTTCAGGAAGGTCTGTAACTAATATTATCTCAACTCTCTTCTGTCTTTTAATTTTTTTAATATTCATAATTCCAATGTTTATGATTCTTGTCCTTAATAATCTGATCTGTATTAATAGATTTTTTCTTCATAAACTTTTAACAGTTTTAACAGCGGAAGGGTGAGTGTCTGTCAGTACCATATTGTTTACTTTTAATTTCTTACCAGAGGAAATTGAAGCAGAATTTCCCATCTGGAATGCTCTCATTTGTATAAAACTTTTACCTACCCCAGAACTCTTGACACCCGTACATTGGAATTATGAAGTACATTAATATAGGAGACTTCAAGACAATATGGACTCATCTAATATCTAACTTTTTTGTTGTCCCTTTCGTGAGTGAGTGAGACATCAAACAGTTCTTGTATTGGTTCATGCGTATGTCAGTGCACAGGTACTAACTGAAAAGCAGAATGTTTGGAAATAGCTCTCCAACGTTGCAACCAAAGGTGGGAAATCTCCAAATGAAAAAAAAAAAATTAAATTAAATAAAAGTTGGTGATATTTAAACGTGATATAAATAATGCCTGGTCATGTTCTGTAACATGATAATAATAAAGTAGCCATCTCTTTTTTTTCTTCTTTTTTTCCCTCTTTATTATTCTCTTCTAACAGCCCCACGATGGAAAGAACTCAAAATAGACAAGCCATGGGTGCTAAAAGGAGGTCAAAGGTGAAGATCAATGACAATGTTTCACCATCCCCACCTCTGGTAAGTTCCCCTTGACCCTTTTTGGTAAACTTAATTTAAGTAAAATGACAAAGCCATGATTACATGTCCATGATGAAGTAAAATACCAAAAAAATTCACTCCCTCAACTTCAGGTACGCTGCTCTTTGTTTATTTAAGGTAATTTTTGACATGCTTTGCTATGTATGTCTTTGTTTGGAGGACAGGGAGAGTCCAGGGGGAGGATAAATACATAGGCTGGAATAGCATTTTGACACTCCTCAACTGCTAGCACCCCACCCCTTCGACAGCCCACCCCTTCGAAACTTGTTTTAGGAAGTGGTATAATCATGTCTTTCTAACCAATCTTTGCAAGAGCACGTTGAAATTTGGAGTAGTTGATAGTTGTCATCTTTTTGCACCCTTCAGACGACAGACGAGGTTTCCTTGAGACAGAGCCAGTCTAGCGCCCTCTCTCATCATTCTTCCATATCTGGTAGAAGGTCAGTCCCAGAGGAACCCAAGAGCCACCGATGCAATGTTGAGGCCACGCCCATCTCAGATCAAGTTGTCTATACCAAACCAGCCACAAATAGCTCACATCACTTCAAGCCTTCGCAAACATTTTACCGTTCGCTCGCAGATGGCGGTAACGCAGAATCTTTTGTCAGACCATCAGTCTCGGCTCAATCAGAAGCGGTCGAACGGGTACGGTTCCGCCAACGAGCATATTCTGAGTTTGAAATGCATTCCGTAAAACACTCTTCAAATTTTAATAACAGTTCGTCTAAGGGCAATATTGATATAAACAATAGCACAGGTTTTGATGTACATGATACCAATGTAGATAATTACAATGGCCCAGTGGAGGAGACGAATGGCAGGCGTGTCATGGAAACGGATTTCAACAATTCCCGTTTCGATTCCGAAAACTTGGCGATGGAAAACGTCATCAACTTATCGGATGTTAGCGTACCCGATCTCGATTTGAGCTTTCCTCCGAATGAAACGCAAGGTAGGGTCTCGAGAAGAGTGGAAGAAGCTAGTCAACAAAACGGAGATGGGTTTAATCTTATTTGGAATAAATCATCACAGGTGCAAAAGCCAAGTAGGTACATCAGAGAGCAGAGGAAGGAGGAAGATGCAAACATCGTAGCTTCTCATTTCAAAGATGGAGAGTTTCTTTTTGAAAACAATCTAAGCAGAGAGTCTTTTGTCTCGTCGGGTACGCCATCTAACAGAAGACTGGGCAGGACAGATCGGGGTGAAGCGGTGGTCGGAGATAGGAACAGGAAGGTCCCCAAACAAATCCCTGTTAGGCAAAGAGTGAAGAACAACATCATATCTGCTCAAGATCTGAGAAATTTAGAAGACGAAGATGAGATTGACAGAGTGATGGAGGGCGGACCTGTGAGAAGAATATCAGATATCGAGATAAACATCCCCACATCTGCCTACGTCTTACGTACGTCGAGATCAAGCAGGGGTGGACAACAGGTCTTGAGGGGATCACCGAGCCCCCCAACTACCCCCAGAAACCAGACTAATGGGGACATCTCTAAAGAAGAGAGGCACGGTAGATTCAGTATTGGTCTGCCAGGCACAGAGATGTTCAATCACAGGATCATCTCGCCGAGGTCGGCCGATCACTACATCCAAGTCTCAAAACTAGCATTGCAATATCGCCATGGGAATGAGGAAGGGGAGGAGCTTACAGAGCTGAACCAAGATGGAAAGGTGTTGTTGGAGGTGAATGGAGGGCTAGAAACGAACATCAAAGGGGATTGTGAGGGTAACTATGAGGTGAAGGCTGGTCCTGTGAGAAGCAAGCATCATCCAGCAACCAGTAAGGTAAGTTTCTATGCATTTTTTCTTATATTCGTCAAACTGTGGGTTACACCCCCATCAGAAAAAGACATGATGGGGTGTTAATTCTCACTCCAAAACCACATGGTCATAACTTGTAAATGTTTCACAGTATTTATTTATTTAAAAGCCAAAAAGCATTTTATTCTTAGTACCACAACTGAAAACAACAAAGTTCAAACTGTTCCCCAACACTGACAGAATCTTAAAGAGGAAAAAAATGTGCAAACAAATTGCTGATCTATAGGTAGATGTATAAAAGTTTGATAGCATGTCTCTTAGATCCTAGCAGGATCTCCAAAGGTGAAAGGACAAAATTTTTGTATGTTCTTAGTACAAATGTTTCAAAATGTTGCTTATATGTTACTTCTGTGCTTGCAGGATCCACAAAGGTGAAGTGATGGAATTTTGTATGTTCTTAGTACAAATTTTTCAAAGTGTGGCTTATATGTTTATTATGTATGATAATGAACACAGTTGATAAACTACCTGTTCAAGCTGTGACCATTTTCCAATTAGTTGTTCTTGCTAGAGCATTTTCTTATTAGTTGATGCATCAGCAGACCAATATCTCCAGTTTACTTTACAAATCAAAATGTTAAAATCGTCGAATATTTTCTACAGATGGTCGCTGTTGTGACCCCAATGACCCAGAGAGGTGACCCAGTCAGCCAAAGCAGGTATAACACCAAAGGGACGGAAGGAGCGATGAAGGACAGAGTAGGTCCATCACAGGTGGTCATACATCAAGGGGGCTTCCAGGGGACTAGAACCAATCCGTCCTATACACGCAATCAACAAACAAGGAAAAAGTGAGGTGTTAACTATAGTAATGTGTGGGCCAGGGATGGGGGGATGGTGGGGGGGAGATGTGATTGGGGTAATTAGAAGAAACGAAAAAGAGGCTGAATTTGAAACTATTCATCTAAGCAGTATGAAATGAAAGTGTGCGGATGGTGCAAAGTTTGGTAAGGAGACCTTAAAGTGCCATACTTGCTTACAATTCCATCATTGTAGATCTACTTAATATAACATTGGGCTGTCCTCATGAGAGGGAAGGTCTGGTAAGACTACAATATCAGGATCAGGGTCTAAAACTTAGTGTTCATACTCATCAGTCGTGGAATTTAAATAATAGGGCTGAAAACTTAAGAGTGATATTGTTACCGTTTTTTTGTTCATGTCATGAGTGTTGTTAAAGGTTCCTTGGTTTCCTGTTTCCGGAAATATTTTCGGTGGGTTGTTCATTTGATTTTTCCAGGTCAGTTTTCAGAGCTTACCTACGTCCACCATACAATCTGCATTCTGAGGATCAGTTCTGTGGGGTTGGGGGTCCATTTGGTCAGGGCTCAGTCCTCATAAAAGTTGCCCCTGGGTGGTGGACCTGAAAGTTTGCTGACCTCTGGTATAGAAGATTCTGATTTACGATATGTGGATAGAATCTGCTGCTTAACAATCAACAGTATTGCCCTCAAATAAGCTAGAAAGTCAATTGATGGTCACGTGTGCTCAAAGTTCAATAAGCCTTTTTAGGCTGACATCCCCCCCCTCCCTACTGTACACCCCTCCCCCATCCTCTGAGGGTCAGAGTTCAAGTTCTCCAAGTCAGTTCACTTTGGAATCTCATGACTTGTTACAGCATAGCTGAAGGCAAATGTTGTCATTTTGTTATTATTATTTTTGAATTTAAGTCTCTTTATATCCAGTTATTTGAGTTTGAAGCTTCTCTAATTCTATTTTGACATTTCTACCACCTTGATTACCATCTATGCAGCTACAGAATGTGCTATATTTCGGCAGTGAGATTTCCTATATTTTTTTTTACGAGTTCCATATGATATTATAATTTGAATGTTTATATTTTCATGTTTTGTTTACTATAGTGTTGCTATTTTTGCTGTTTTGTGCAATGTTTTTTTTACGATATTATTTACCATCCAGTTATAAGGTTTGGACCAATTGATATAAACATGCTGCAGTACGCCCTTGAGGTGTTCCCTGCACACCCTTCTTCCACCCTCTCCTCGTACTGTCAATCACCTCCCAGAATTACAGGGATGCTGTTTACAATAGTCTGGTAGCCTTAATAAATGTGTTGCACTTTGGAGACCAGCCAAAGGCCAAAACTCTTTTGTTATTGTTATTGGCAATCTCTTGCGCTATCATTTTCCTATATGAACCATTGTGCATGTTATTCAACAATGCTACTGTGTTCCTCTGACCTTTGACCCTATGTCATTCCATTCATAAATAAATCATTCTATGCAGAAAGTATTAATATCAGTTTTATGTTCCATTAAAATGAACTTCACTGACTGCCACTTGTGTGTTCCTCTGACCTTTGACCCTATGTCATTCCATTCATAAATAAATCATTCTATTCAGAAAGTATTAATATCAGTTTTTATGTTCCATTAAAATTAACCTCACTGACTGCCACTTGTGTGTTCCTCTGACCTTTGACCCTATGTCATTCCATTCATAAATAAATCAGTCTATGCAGAAAGTATTAATATCAGTTTTATGTTCCATTAAAATGAAGTTCACTGACTGCTACTTGTGTGTTCCTCTGACCTTTGACCCTATGTCATTCCATTCATCAATAAATCCTTCTATGCAGAAAGTATGAATATCAGTTTTATGTTCCATTAAAATGAACTTCACTGACTGCCACTTGTGTGTTCCTCTGACCTTTGACCCTATGTTCATTCCATTCATAAATAAATCATTCTATGCAGAATGTATTAATATCAGTTTTATGTTCCATTAAAATGAACTTCACTGACTAAACAAGGTGTCTTTGTTTGCATTTCCAGATTTGCCTTTTTTTTCCCGCTTTTCGTATGTACAACAAGAAATTTGCAATAAAATCCATACGAAACTACCTTATGAATATGCATGATATTTCTGCATTAATGATTATTCTTTCAACCAATAATAGACTGGGCTGTTATAAGTAGGATGTGGCAGTGACATTATTTGCTGCAGTACAAAATATTGAAAACATATGCGACAAGCAGATGAAAGAAGTTAATGACACCAGTGTTGGGAGATTAGATCAGAAGTTCCTTACCTTAACCACACCCCCCCCTGTACCCCACCACCCACCCCCTTGCTCTTATACCCTTGAATATATGTACAGAAAACCATGTGGATACTGAAATGTATATGCCATGCACTATTTTTCTTTGGTGTACATATTTTCGTGGCATAAACATCATCTCAATGAATTCTTAACTTGCTTAGTACCCGATAACACTTTTGATCGAAGAGAAAAATGAAAATTGGAAACTTCTTCTTTTTTAAATATTAAGATTTATTAATTTATGTGAAATTCGAAAACAAATCAAAATTTAAGTCAAGAGTAAACTTTGTAAACACAATCAAACTTGATGAAGAATTATAAAATATGACATTTGAAGCCTCTTAAAATATATTTTACATATCCGCAACTATATCGCTGCACGTTTCTATGCAAAAAGAGTTCAGAATTATGAATGGCATCATTTAAGATGGTATGTGATATTTTCTATTTATGAGAAAATCTGTAATATTAATTTGAATTACTGCAAGGATGAATATTACTACATGGCTTCTTTATGGAAACAATTCCAACAGCCTGTCTAGACGACGGATTTGATAAGTAAAGGTAAGGTTTTGGAATTGTTATTTCTCATCCATTTTAATGCAAATAACTTTTTATAAGTTTACTTTGGTTTGACAAAGGCAGACCAAACTAAATAACTTTATAAAAGAAACAAACTTGTTCGATTGCCATACTTCATATTATTTGAATTTTCGTAATCGAAAGAATGTTTGACAGTTATTTGCATGAGATTGGCTGGAATGTTATCGTTTCGCCGCCGATCAAGTTAATAAGATTGTAAAAACAAAAAGAAATCATTAAGAAATTGTTTATAAATGACCGAGAAATATAACAAGGTTCATGTGTCGCACAAAGAAGTAGTGACGTCACTATATTCACAGGCTCATAATGTTCACTTTGCAAACAGATGCAATATGCATGATAGCTCGCTGTACAGTACATAATGCACAGTATGGTATATAATGTATCCGAAACGGTATTAGGTGGACATACCATAGACTATCAGCCGACTTACATTTGAGCCGACTTCCAGTTAATCAACACAGTTGTGCGTGATCAACATTATGCAACAAATCCTTAGTGTATAGCATTCTGACGTAACGATCGCGTGAGTCATTTTAAATTATACATGTCTAGGCCTATGAATAGCCTGTTTTACATTCAGAAATAAAGAAAATACACCAGTCAATTTAGTTAATCATTCCCAATAAAACTGTTCATAACAAACCAAACGAATTTCCAGGATTAAGCTCAGTTTTAAACGAAGATAACATCAAAAGTGAAGATGGGACATAGGCCTACCACCGAATAACAACTCTTAGTTACATGATTAAAATCAAAGCCGACTCAATGTTGTAAGGGACGCCAAAAAGTTAATTGAATGTGAGTGCTGTTGATTCTGAGTCGAGTCTACACCAGTATCCTGATACATCCGACATTATTTTATGACAAAGCCTCTACGTAATCTTATTATAACTTCAACCTCTTACAAACTAACATACAGTTCATCAAACTATATTCTATACTTCCCATATGATTCCACGCAAATGCTAGATTTGAGCAATCGGCCGAGACATAGTTTCACGTGTCACCTCAATTTGCATATTGCATACACAGAGGATGCACATATGGTTTTAGAATGAATTTAGAGCATTATATTGTCGGTTACCAAAACGACGACTTAAGAAAAATTCAAAATGTACAATTTGTTCATATTTTACACACTTCAGAGCCGGTACCGATTGAACTCCCCATGTCACCAGTATATGTACATATTTAATTAAATATGCATATGGAAACAGAATATTGATAAAAGGAAGATTAATTTTCAAATATCTACAAGCCTCTGTATTTTTCATAAAAGCCAAGAAAAGATAAAACATCGGGAGAGGAAGAAGACGAATTGAAAAGTATGAATCATAAATTTTGAAAATGAAATATGCTCATATTTTCTTCATTAAATTTTAAAAAGAGAAAAAGCTGTTTTATACAAGTTTAAAAGATTCCTGTCAAATATCGTGGGAGACATGGATATTATTTTGCAGGCTGTTATCTTTATTACGTTATAAGTTTTACTCATAGTACTTCGAACAGACTTGTAACTCAGACGGAGCGGAAATATACACCAAAATATTCCAAATCGTTTATTTATTCCTCGCTAAATTTCTCTTTGGTCTAAGTCTACAGTCAACATTCATGTTGTGTTACAGGTGAGTTTAGTTAAACCCTAACCCTCTCGGTAAAAATCACAATATCGCATCTGGGTCAAATATGATGTACGGATAGTTTCATCCCCTGGTTCAATATAAAATGATATACGCCCACTGGTTGTTATCATATGATATACGCCCACCTGTTAATACCATATGATATCAGCCCACTGACTGATATCAGTAAATACAAAACTGCTTGATATCAGATGATATCAGCCCTTTGGTTGATGTCAGCCCTTTGGTTGATGTCAGCCCTTTGGTTGATATCAGATGATATTAACCCACTGACTGATTTCAGTTAATACAACACCGATTGATAGCAGATGATATCAGCCCTTTGGTTGATATCAGCCCTTTGGTTGATATCAGATGATATAAGCCCGTAATTTGATATCTACATGTCGTTACATATCATGTTTCACCAGCCTGTTGGTTGACTATAAAAGTTTTTAAATTGATATCCGATAATAAGCCTGTCGCCAAATAAAATATGTTGTTTGATATAAGATGATCTCAGCCTGCCGTATCAGCCCCATGTAGATTGATATCAGATGATACCAGCCTGCCGTATAATATCAGCCCCAAGTTGGTTGGTATCAGATGATAACAACCAACTTGGGGCTGATTTCAGATGTTATCAGCCTTGTTTATACCACGTCTTCATCTTTCTCCATAGTAAAGCACACAATCAGAGCAAAAATGAATAGAAGAATCTAAAGAAACAGAGAAGGAATAAAACATGTTTAATTTTGATAATATCCACATAGAAATAAAAACCAAAATCAAGAAATTTATTGTATAAATAGTATTACACATAATATGGAATTTTATAGGAGTAATATAGGAGTTATATAGGAGTATATAAGTAATGTTATAGGAGCTATCCAGATAGATCTTTCTGCCCGTGAAAACAAAACATGACGTCATCAGACCTAGCTGACTGAACCTGTGGTGGAATAAGAAAATCTCATTTTCGCTAACGCTTCTTAAACAGTTGTCAATGTGCATTCGTATCGCTGTTCAACGAAGCCCAATGGTATGTATTGTCCATATGGCAGGGCAGTATATATATATATATATATATATATATATATATATATATATATATAGTGAATCTTTGATAAAGTTCCAGAAATGTTCAGTTGCCTTAAAGCGTAGCATGAAATTACCAAATAGAGTGAAGATCATGTTCATAAATCGCCCCGACTGGCTGGTATGCTAGGACAAGTTTATCACATGATTAACTAACCTCAAATGCTGCTAAGCCGATTCCGACAGCGCCGACTAGAACGCTGTTTGATATGATGTAATCTTGGAAGCTATCATAACAGCCTTCCCCCTGCATAAAAAAATATCAAACGATACATTAACATAAAACGATACATTAACATTAAGTGGGTTACTAAGATCTGATTATGAAGGGGAGGGAAACCAGAGAGAACTTACCCTTATCCCAACAGTTTTGTGAAAACCTCCAGAGTGCACATATTCGTATAGCTCTTGTTTAAGTAGCTAGTTTGTACTGCAGGAATTTGTGGTACGAAATGCACAGAGGATCAATTCTGAACGGTAAGTTTTGAGGTGTCTTTGTGATATGCACCCATAGATCAAAATCATGTTTCCCCAATGTTTCTACCACTCCCCCCCCCCCCCCCACGACATGGTTTAACATCCCATTTGCCATGTCTTCGATAATAACAGGAATGTGTACCCAGGATGAATAGGGATGAAATTACAACTAAATTTGAGTAAATGTTACTTATTTATATGTTGTTATGTTGTTTCCTGATTGACATCTTAGCTATGAAGCAAAAATTTATTAATAAATCGACAAATTGAAAATTTATCATCAAAGCGATGAGAATGAATAATTTATTTAAATCTCTCTGCATTAATTAACTAATAAATTGATGGTTAATAAATATACTACTTTCTAGGTAAAAGCCACCAGTTTAACGTGACGAACTTAATTATATACCGTTCTTACTTTCCAGATTTTAGTCATAGTGACGACGACTGATACATTTGATTACAGACCTTTAATGAGGTTTTTAACAACAAAACACAACCAGCGAAACGAACCTAAGTATATAACTTAAAGAACCGAATAATATATAGAAGGCCGTAAGGGCAAAAACACATACTGCTAAGATTAACAATATAATACAATATCATCACACAGATGTTTACATAAATTTGTCTACAATTTATACTTACAGTACCAGCCATATAGCTATTGGGAACTGGTTCACCATTTTCACCGTAACATTTCGCAATATCAGTAAAGGCTGCCTCGTCGATTGATCCGCTCAGCACGACGGTTGTATCTTGAACCTGTTGAAAAAGATTTTTTTTTAGAAACAATGTCATGAGCATGCATAAGTTATCAGTATTTCCCAGAAATATCAGCAAGCTAACAATTGGTAGACGGTTTCAACGTACTACCCTGAAGTTTCTCCCTCCCCACCCCACCCCCACCCCTCCTCCCTCCCTACAACTAAACCTGTACATATAAAATGATTAATTAGAATATTAAGTGTCCAAGAGAGGAACAAATACCAGGTATGTGCCCAGGATTTCCTGAGTGCCGGTTACACTGATCGCCGTCATGCATGGGGGGGGGGGGTCTAAGGGGGAGGGGGTATCTCCC
Source organism: Apostichopus japonicus (assembly GCF_037975245.1). Taxonomy (NCBI): domain Eukaryota; kingdom Metazoa; phylum Echinodermata; class Holothuroidea; order Aspidochirotida; family Stichopodidae; genus Apostichopus; species Apostichopus japonicus. Next base: position 22,973,377 of record NC_092567.1, on the reverse strand, counting down.
TCCCCTTGGAGAAATTTTTCGATTTTTGAAGGTGCTCAGATGCCAAATGCTTGCACTTGTGTAGCTTTTAAGCAAATACACAAGTATAAGTTTTGCTAACAATTTACATTTTTTAATTTTTTTTTAGTGAAATATATTAAGTACCTGGTAAAAGTTATTAGTTTGTTTCAAAGAGACTTTACAAAGGACCGATTGAGAGCCGTAAGTAATGTTTCTCGCATGCGTAACTGATGCATTATTAGTCTGTATGAATTTGGCAAAGGCTTGGCCCAATTTATGTTGAATATATTGTTAGGAATGTCGGGATTTTAGATGAAAATAGTGCTGGGCGGGATTCACGATTTTTAAGACAGTGCTGGGCGGTAATTTTTAGTGCTGGGGGGGGGGGGGGCGCCAAGTGCCGCCCAGCGTGGGCACATCCCTAAAGTACCCTAAGAGAGTGACATCAAAATGCTTGTTGAACATCCTAAGTTGCAACATTAGTGACCATTTTTTAACTTTTATCATATTTGGGATTAATACTGATGACCTTCATAGGTCATGACATTGATAGGACCTTCATATTATGACCTTTATAGGTCACGTGTATGACCTCCTCCATCTTACAGGCTACAATCACAAAACACTTAGCAACGGTGAATCTCTGAAGAACCTACATTATCTGGATAATTTTTCAAGCAGTAGATGAGAAAGTGTAGACTAGATAAATAATGAAAGTCTCATAGTGAATGCGTATTGCATTAATTTTTAGAGAGCCGCAAGGGATGAATTTTGAGCGCAATTTTCGAAACATTTCGTGAAAGCGTGCATGAGGGGTGAGGTACAGTTTAGCAAAGCGGAGACAACCTTCGCTCCCTCCATGTGGCTATGCTAAAGCTCTTTTGAGAGTTTACGTTAACAAAGGTGTACCCCAAGTGGGTTGTAAATTCCATTATTAGTCCATTTTTATACCCTTGTAAGTTGCCTTGGTTACTTACGGCACAGCACGTGATTGGATAAGCAGCACCACTACGGTATTTCAAGATGGAAGAATCGCCGCCCCATGTTGTACTGGCCCAGTCGGTGTAGTTGTTGGTTCCGCAACATTCAAACTGGAAAAAATACCACCAAGAAAATGATAAATAAAAAAGAAATAATTACATAGCAACATAGAAATCATGTGAAATGATGCTGTGTCAATCCTTCTTGGTACTTACATCATAGCAACCAATGAGGATTAAGACGATCAAACAGGGCCCATATCGCACCCAATGTTTGAATACATGATTTGAAGTACAATGTTGGCAATAGGGGAAAAATGTAAATTAGATGTATACATGGTCTGAAGAACGGTTAACAATATATAAAATCTTGATTGAACGAAACATCGTTGTTATAGCAACTAGGAAAAACTTACGAAGATTTGCATCGAGTTCCAGCCAACACTGTAACTGTCTGTTCCATTCTCTGATTCGTAGTCATCTAAGGTTTCCTGAAACTGTGACGTCAAGAACTCATTCACCTAAAAGAGAAAGCAAGTTCATTCAATGAGATTGAAGATGGGGAAACAGCATATGCTAAGAGGCTATTATCCATATGGTGGGAGGGGGAGAGGGGAATTGGTGAGAGGGGGCGGGGAGGGGTGTTGGCAGTCGGAAGTGAAGCTTAAGTAAAATATTCAAGATAAGTAATTGATCCAGTTTATGTATAGAGAGAGAGTGTGTCATCCCTAAGAGGGCAATAATTACATAATAGTCCTCCGCACACTGCAGTACAACTTCTCAGATATTTTAAAATCACAACTAACCGAGAGAAAAATATCAACTCCACAAAAGACTGCTTTTATTAATCTCCGCAAGATGGCAATGTAGGCCCTACAATGGAATTACGAGTGTTTACGAATTCAAAGGGGAGGAGGGGGGGGCAGGTCCCACGCAACTGCCTTTATACACAGCTACAATTCTTTTTATGTTTAAGAGTTAATTTTTAGCTGCATTTCAATGGTAATGTAAAAAACACTTACACACGGAGTACATGCATTATTAAATGAATTTTGTATTATTTTCAACTTTCAAATTCCCATGAAGTATTGAATTCTGTGTCATTTATATTGAATATTTTACAGCTAAATTATTCTTTGTTTTAATTATTATTATTATATTTATTTTTTAAATACTTGTTGTGCTGTTGTAAGCAAATTTAAATGTCTTGTCTAGGCCTTGTCTAGGCCGACCTTGTCTAGGCCAAATATGGCTACACACGACTCTGACGTCACTTTATAGAGGGAGTACTCACCTGACCACTGTATGCATATACCACTGCACAGACGGCCACTTGAGCGGCGATAATCACGAACAATATGATCAAATACTGCGAGAAGAAAGACGAAGAGAACAGCATGTCATACTTTTGAAAATGATTAGGATCATTTGAAAATACATATTGCGATGAATATTTCCTTTCTGTTCGAACTCGTGTCATTCTTAAATGTAAGAGAGTACAAACTGTAACAAGATGGCGTAACCAAGGCCCGAACCCCCAACCCTCTTCCAGAAAAGTGTGCCCTCAATGTTTGCCACCGCCATGTTTACAAAAACTTCCCAGGTTACAGGACACAAATATTGTAATCCTCTCCCCTCCTTTAAGTTTTTGTTTCCATCTACCCCCCCCCCCGGTCAAACGGTTGTACAGCTTTAATTCGATATCCACTTAACACTTTACTACCCGCCTGCATTGCCTGTATCAATGACATATGCTGTCTTTATTCCGCTACCTTGAAGTTATAAGTCATAGATTTAACAGACTGTTTCACCACCACCACCCCCTCCCCACCCTTCCACCACCCACAGTCCACCTCCTGCCCTCTATCCAAGGAAAACATTAACATACTCACCAAACCAAGTAAAATCTTGCTTTTACAACAGGCTCCAAACAAACCCAGTGCAGCGAGGATGAAGACAAATGCCCCTATAGCAATAATGGCATAAACTCCTGCTTGGATTATTCCATTATCAAGCACAGATAAAATGTCGAAGCTGTATGGTGAAAACAGGATGTAGAAACCGACAGCCAGTAACGCACCACCTACCAACTGTAAAAAAAAAAGTGGGAAAAGAATAAGAGGATTTAATGCATCACCTATCAACCATAGACCCAAAAAACGGGGGTTGAGTAAAGTTTTTTGAACCAGCTAGGGTTTTCAAAGGGTCTTGAGGAGGATAGAGGAGTTGATCCTTGGAAAGCGTCAAAGCATTTGTTCCTAAACTATCCGTCCATTATGTCTTGATAAATAGCAAATATTATTCACACGGAGCTAGCTATTTCAAGACAAGGCTTCTTTGGGTCGCGGCGCGCCTGAGGGTATGACAGTGGTTTAGTCCGTATCGCCATTAGCAGAGTATATGCTTCTGAGAAAGACTTTTTTGTGTGGATACAACATTTAGAAGAATATAGCGAAACACAAAACATGTTAAGTTCAATAGCCCTGATAACACATTCAATTCGCTGTAATCGGATGCATTTGCAATTTTATGATAAAAACTTAAATATTCATAACTTCGCGCGCGGGTATACAGAAGTCATAAAAGGGTGTGGTTTTAACCTTTATTTTTCAGAGAACTTTGTTAAGTATACTTAGCTATAGCTACTAGAAGATTCTTAACCACCCCCCCCCCCCGAAAAGCAAAACAAGCAATGTACCCCATAAAGAATAATCGATAGTTCACACATAATGCATCGTGGTTTTGCACTGCGATGGAGGGAATATTGACTAATTATTGTACATTTCGAACCTATACTAGGAATGAATGTGTAATAAAAAAAAAATCGATAAAAATACCTCATCAACAGCTGACAGAATATATTTTCACACATTTTATTTTGTCAATAGTGGTGCCGTAATATGCCTCTATATGCCTCTATATTACGTTGTTTATTATACACCAAACACAGGTATGCATTATACTGTATATGCTAGTTCTATATTAATCAAATACAGTTCGGCAGGCAACCATGTGGTGAACGTTCGAATGATTGTTTAATGTGATGCACGTTGGCCGCTGATTGAACCACGATTTAAAAGCTTGTATAAGTCTCACAAAGATATACAGTACTTCCCAAAAATAAAACAACTTAAAACCCAAAAACAAACGTGAATTAACCCCCACCTCCCACCCCCCCCCCCAAAAAAAAAGAAGAGAGGAATACTTACAAAGAATATGCAGTTAAATAGCATAAGAAGTGACTTTGCGACCAATGCAAACCCCATCTTTATTATATTCTATTCTTGCTTTCGTCGATGAAATATCTGTAAGGACAGAAATAAAATATTGCAATAACACAATCAAATCAAAAAGTAAGCCTAACATAAAAAGGTTACCTGCTTGCAAAAGGAACACCGTTTTTTCGCAGAACAGGCTCACGGTATGATAACATATATGTTTTTAAGTGTCAAGGCATATATGGGTAATTACCGTGTTAATTTTGCAAAAGAAATGTCATATTGATATAAAGGAGGTTATATCAAGAGCGTGACGTATATTATCTTTCGATAGATATTGACCTTTCATCGTTTTAGATCATGTTGAGTTTTGCTGACCTTTGATATTTACAAGAAATTTTAAATATTTTCTTCATGAAAGTATGAAGTAAAGGGGATCGACTGGACCAATACGTCACATGTATTATTCTGTTTTCTCTGATATTGAACATATTCGCCTATAGTAAGTCAGTCTGACGTCATCGGCGATGTCCATCATCGATGAAGACAGCTCTCATAGAAACTAACGTGGTCGATTGTACAAATCTATAACACTAGGCCAGAAATAAACCTATACAAATATTTCAGTATTATTTTATCATCGCTTTCCTAATGTCCTCTTTATCGTTTTCATCTGCAAGCATGGTTGTTACTACTTCGTAAGATGATCTATCGTTAATTCATTTAATAATTGTCATGTTTAATCATTGTCATGGTATTATCATCAATCTGCAGACGACAAAGTATAAACAAAATTCCACAACGATATCATTCGAACATGTATAGGCTAGAGCAAATCGCGCTTAAAGTGTTGTGTAAACATTAGATTTTGAATACATGAATAACTCTCTGTGTGCATGTAACAGTGAAGGTGTGTTTTTCTGTTTTATTTATACATGTAATAGGAGTATATAAGCTCAAGTGTTATCAAATCTGTCAGGCTCAGTGTAATTCGCCAACGACCGTAAACTGATGGTTGTGAATGCAAGCGAGACAAACATCGTAATGGATTATTATTTGCACTTTAAAGATGATAAAATGCTGTTGCAAGAAAAGAATTGTTCACTATATAGTGGCTGTACTATATGAGTATTTCCATGGAGTATCACCATGTAATCGATGATATTTTCATTGTTTTGAGGGGGGGGGGGGTAAAATCTAGTCGTTTTAGATTATAGGTATCAGGGGCGTATCCAGGATTTTCTAACCCGGGGGGCGCGAATTACTATGTAAGCGGAGCGCCACCATCGGTTGGCGCGCAGCGTACAAGAAAATTTCTGGTTTTGACACCCCCCAGATCACCGGAAATGGCACATCTCGGGCTTGAAAATGACCAACTAGATGTTCACTATTGCCTGAGTAACCAAGTATTTTCCCAATATTTTTTTTCTCCATCCGTAACCTTTTTGAAGATTGTCACCAGTCACACATCATGTTCGACCTTATCGCATCTCCTGTGGATCATTGCTTTTGTAGGTGATTCTACGTCGCGGCCCACAATACCCGTCAGCCCCACTTTTCAAGGTTTTAAGCCCATTATTCGTTCAGAATTTGAAAATTCACACTTCTCGTGAAATCAATTCACTTCAAAACATACCCATAATGTTGCACAAAATTTCATCTATGGACAGCCAATACAGAAAAACCTCCATGTTTAGGAATGTTTGTCAGGGAAATCTGTGCCCATGCACCAATAAATTAACTGTGTCTGAATTTTCGAAATTTCCCTGACAAACATTCAGAAAATTCGGAAATTCAGACACAGTTAATTTATTGGTGCATGGGCGCAGATCACTCTTGGATAATGGTGGGGACGCGTGTCTATTCTCTGCTACTATCTAAGCGGAGCGCGACCATGGGTTCGCGCGTAGCGTACAAGAAATTTTTGGCAAATACTCCTCCCAGATCGCCGGAAACAACATTTCCCAGACCCAATGATGCTCCCATACCTCCTTAAGTTTTGGACCTCGTGGCTTAGAAATTTAGTCTGGGGAAATGCATGGGCGTCTGCAGGAAAGAGTCAGGGCAAAAAATAATCCAAGTGGACTTTTGTATACGATGGGTCTGGTTTTGTAACTCATCGAGAAGCGATTAGAGGGGTGGGCGTAGGGTTGTGGGGCGCGCGTTTTCATGCAGATGGGAACAATCTCAAGAGGTGATGGGTGAGAGAGGAAATATGGAAACGTCAAAAATGGAGTTGTCAATGATTTTTTTCGGACCGTGAGATGTCTCAAGAAAAAGGAAAAATTCAATCTATTTCACATCATCACAAAAACAAGCTATAGCTGCTGAAAATGTATCGGCACTAATGATGCTGTCAGGTAGGCCTGTTATCCCCATTAATTATCAACTGTACTGTATTGAAATTATGTTTTTGAAAATACAGGTTATACAATGCAGATGTATAAGTACACACACCTATTGCTTGAAAGTCCCCGGAATCAAAGATTTGAAAACAACAGCAGGTCGTTTATGTGCGGCCCAGTCAATTGTTCACTCCTTATATCTGGCCCGTTCATTCAAAAAGGTTGCCCACCCCTGATACGAGACTGCCGTTTATAGCTTTATGTGTGTTCATGTACAATATAGTTTTCTATTATGTGTTTTCTGTTATGCACCGAACTCATTTAAGCTTTCGAGTGCTGCGTAACTATGCCATTTGCTAAACAAATATACCAAAGCTTTCTATAACACTTTTGTATTAGAAACCTTTGAACGATACTTGTCTGTACGGTCCTTCATTTGTTAGAAAGCTCGCACAGTAACTTAGTAATCAGGTAATACAGAGACTGCTATTGATGTCAGTTAAGATTACGCAACCACAGTATAGAAACACAATGTACAAGCTATTATGCGTATCTTATAGGCCATGGCTAAAATTACAGTGCTGAGCACAAGACGACGGCTGCACAGAACTTTTAAAGGAGAAGTGAACGAAATTCCATCACCGACTATCAGTAACGTGCGCAGAATTTCGTAGGTGCGGCGCCAAAATTTCAATTCTACGACGTCGAATTTAGGTGGATAAAAACATTACGAAAGAGGAGTGTGACTGTCAGGTGTTTTTTTTTAAATTGTTTTTAATGCGACTCGTATGTAGGTGGTATTTGGGGCCAATAACTTATGTGATACAAATGTCTATAACAAACAACCCATCATATTGAGCTACTCTTTGAGAGACAGGTTTTACTTATATCTTTCAAACACACACACTCAGTTGCTCTAAAAAATACGCGAAGATATTGGATATACGCGACTTAGAACTACAAGAAAACTTCTCTAATTAAGAATTAACCTCTATCTATGTACAGTCAAAAGCGAATACACATAGACTGTAATGATCCGTTATTTTTAGAGAAAGCCGAAGAGAGTTATCAAATTATAGGAACGATCAACTGACTGGGAAGTAAAGCAATAAATAAAAATATAAAAATAAATGAAGAAGAGCAAATGGCACTTTCTTAGCGAGAACTTTTATCCCAACGAATCAAATCCATTTTATGGCAAAAAGTTTCTTCTTTTGCTCCTATCAAAGATATCTAAAAACACTGAGTCATGAGCTTATGTTCTGGTTCACGTGTGTCGTGTGCATGCGCAATTAAAACATTAAAAAAAGCGAATGTGTATTGTGCCAGTACTGGCACCTTAACATTGGATTAACCTCTAAAAAGTTCGTCCATGCTCTAACTTTCTTTCGATTTTGACCTTTATTTAACCCACTTGATAAAGATGACGCAACTGCATGCCAAATATGGACAGTGCATACACCCACAAAATAAACACGTCTCTATACTGTTATATTAAATATGTAAAAAGTACACACAGAGTTTTCCAATAGTTTACGGCAGCAAATTATAAAGACCACATGACCAGGAAAAAATACACCTTTTTTTCACAGAAAAAACCCAACTTGAATCCATGCCACGGTGATGCGATAAATATATTTCCAATTTAATTCTTGTTAGATCCAAGGACGAACGAGGTTGTCGAATAATAGATCATAACAGGTGGGGCAGGTTTATAGCGTGGAGGATTTAACACTTCTGGTTGGAATATATTTGTAATAAATATTGATTTATTTTATCCTTAACTATATGTACATTTGGTATTCATCATATATTACAAACTAAAATATAACTCTTGCTGTAATAATCATGACTATATGAACTGTTTATATGTAAGAAACTTATTCCGGTATATACGTACCGAACTGGCTGTTATTATGTACCAATGCCCTATAAATCCAACCTTTAATAAAAATTTCCCAAAAAACAATATTTTTTTTTCTCATCTAGAATGTAGGTCGTTTCATTTTACAATTGATAAGATGACGACACAAAAAGAAGTATAATGATAAAAGTCAAATGAAATATCAAATGAATAAATGAAGGTAGATAATATTGTTTGTCAAACTTGCATGGTTGTCTGCACTGGGTTAACGGTTAACGCCGGTGCCTTTCAATCATTAGGTCCCCGGTTCGAGTCATACTCCCAGATTAATGTTTGTCATCCAGTTACAGAGTTGTTGACAATAACGTTGTTGACAAATAACAATTCATAATCATGGACGTTAAATATGAATGTAAGAGACTGGCTTCGGTCAGCTTGCGGCTTTGATAAGCCAATTAGGCTTCTTCGCGAGTTCCTGTTTGCAGGAGGATCTAATATACATAGGCCTACATTGTTATAAAGTATACGGAATTTTTCAGGCACCACTGTGTGTTTACAAAATGACAAAAATAGACACACACCATATTGCAGAAATATTACATTCATATCTAGCTTAAAAAGTGTCTATTTGAACAACTTTTTTTTGCATCGGTGTTACCGTGTTGGTCAAATTTCTATCATGATTTAGGTTTTCAATGTCATACTGAAACTGATGCAATTATATGACCAGTCAAGTTTAATCTCGAGTAATGAATTAAGAGACATTAAAAACATTTTCTCAATTTCCGATTGGCCATTTCCGATGAATAGAATCGATTTGAAAAGAATAATTAACAAGTCGCTAATTGGACTTCATTATGTATAACATATGCATGTATAGAAAGACGCCATAGGTTTATCATTTGTAACCGTAATGTAAGTAAAGAATAGTTAATGAGTTTTGCAAAATCTCTGGAAATTGACAACCAAAGGCGAAAACAAGGGCTTAAATCTGTCCTTAATGAACTTTCATCCTCTGAGATAGTAGTCCTTTATTCTGGAAACTGGTGACATTATTATAATAAGATTGCATGGTCATTGATTTCTATTGAACAAGACAGTGACAACAATTGAAGTAATAGGGTTTTAGGTATGATCAAGAGGAACTTCAGTTTTCTGAAAGAGGACATCGTAGTTAGGCTTTATAAGCAGTTGGTTAGGCCTCATGTGGAGTATGCTGTGCAGGCTTGGAAAGGGTCTAGAGGAGGGCTACTAGGATGATTACTTCCTTAAAGAGGGTTCCTTATTATAGGCGGTTACAACTGTTGAATCTCACCACACTGGAGCTTAGGAGGTTACGTGGGGACTTGATCCAGGTTTTCAAGATTGAGTATGGTTTCGACAATTTATCCTTTACCGACTTTTTCATGTTTGCAAACAGTAGTTGTACTAGAGGTCATTGTCTTAAACTTCAAAAGTCGCATAGTAGGATTAATATTCGGCATAACTTTTTCTCTAATAGGGTTGTGAATGAGTGGAATAGTTTGCCTGAGAAAGTTGTACTTGCAAGTAGTGTCAATGGGTTTAAGAATGCTTTGGACAAGCACTTTAAGCATTGTAATCGGGTCTGAGTGTTTCTGTCTCAGTTTTTTCCCTCTCTTTGTAGGGTCCTTGATGCCGGGGACTTAAGTGTCCCTCCTGATCCTTTTTTTTCTACTAAACTAAACCTATAAGGACCTGGTTTGGCATTTCTTTAAGATGACGTAACATTTTAATCGAATCTATAGTTTGATTTTAACAATGGTCAGCTAGTCCATATAGAAAGACTTCTCATTACTATTGTGTATGAAGTTCTCTTCCAGCAGAATATGTATTGTATTTGCTCTTTTCTCTTCTTAGAAATGAAATTGTATTCTGCTCCCAGAATCAGAATAATGTCGTGAAGCATACTTGACTGGTATATGTATACGTATTAAAATTAGCTTATTACTGTTGTATTCACCCCAATAGTAAAAACTATTTGCCTATGTAGAATTGTACGTAACGGCTGCTTAACGTCTAGGTCACCTAGTTACGGTCTCTGGGAGTGGCATCAAAACGATTAAGCTTTGATTATTGCTCACGATTTTGGTCTTTCATAGACATTCAGGGAATCCTTTAATATTGATTGATCAGCTGGGAATTCCAGAGTAATTCGCCACCGCCCCCCCCCCCCCTCGCTCTGATATGTACATATGTTCTTGAAGATCACTAACAGCGCGTTCTGGGTCACCCGAACCCCCCCCCCCCACGCAGGGAGCTCAATGTACTTGTCGACCCTGCAATCCCCAGGACAATTATGCCTGAATCGCTTTATTTACTCCTCTATGTTCAGTGACGTAACATTACGACACTATGCATTATAGTTCTGCGTATGCTTCTATAGGAGTATCCCTTCGTGATCGGATTATTCTGTTTTCTTGGTAAGTTGAGAAAGAAGTCACTTCCTTGTTCTCTTGTGCTATGTTCTCACGAAGTACGTTACGCTTGCACAAGTTTAGTCTTTCCGTATCGTTGTTAGGAACCCTAGGTCTTTGAAACTCTTGTAAGGTTTATCAGAAATGCCTTCTTAACGCCCCTGGTACTGGGACAAAAGACCCCTCTAACCCCACTGTAATCCCCCTCATCCCCACCCACTTATGAGTTCTCAGTAACTTTCGGCCCTCTCCAGCACGGTGTCACAACTCTGTTTGGTCTACACCTGCAGTCTCTGTTGTTGAGGTATACTTTTTAAGGAAAAGTCGCCCAGGAATGAACCTGGGCACGAAAACCAAACTACCGAACGACTGATCCGCTCTCAACCCCAGTCCCCTTGCATCGGGACTGTGACTGTGTGATCATCGTCGGGTGTGCATCACCATTCTTCTCGAAAGGGAACAGATACTACACATGATCTTAGCCAAAAGGCCGAGAAGCGAGTTGTTGAGGTATACGAGGACGTTCTGATATACGCAACTTTCGGGTGACTCGAGTGATAAGGCCTGTATTATTCTACCACAACGACAGGCTGGTTTTTATACCTAGATCATACATAACTATATAGAGGCCAGCTAACACTGTACTATGATACACATGCATGGATGAACGCAGCACGCGAATCCTTACTATGCATCGTTAGTATACCATTCAACAAGTATATATCTTAAAGTCATAGCCAAATGACTAACCTTTCTTTATTCGTTCTGTTTTGTTATTCTTTAAAGTGCAATTTTACAAGCCGGGTTGAAATACACAGGCTCAATAGCTATTGAAGTGTATAACCAGACCTAAAATACTATGTACAGCAGTATGAGTACGGGTACCTCGTACAAGTATACAATTCCGATTATAATGAGTACAAGTATATGGTTTGAGTACGAGTAGACCTAATGAAAACTTCCAATAACATATCTACTAGATTTCTAAAAATGCTTCGAACGTGAGTACAAATCCAAGAGGGACGAGTACAGGATCTGACAATTAATACGAGTCAGAGAACGGGCCGGACTTACTACGAGTACTCGAATGTATACGATGTGAAACTTAGCAGTTTAAAAACGTATAGATCGAAGCCACTGATAGCAAACTACAACCTTTACATACATCAAACGAAAACAAGTACAACTTACAAGTAATATGCCTACTGGGTATACGTAGCGATAGCAACCTTACCTTGTAAATTATAAAACGCTCTGTAATACTCTGTATACTGCTAATCATACAACGATCGTCGAATTCTGTGGTAAACGCCGGTCTCACGAACGATTTCCTTCAGTTACCAAAATTCCTGGTTAAGTGCTATGTATGTCTCTTGACGGAACTTACAAGCTAATACTTCGTCACGGTGATTTCTCTAGCACAATTCCAAATGACCCAAGTCATATAAGAACGGTCTGTTACGTCACCATTCAGATCAAACAATAGCCTATTCTATATATAATCCATGCAGTGTCAATTCTATTCATGGACTGGTTCGCATGACGTTTAAGCCCCTCCCCTCGTTGTCGTGTGTATTTTGGAGATGAGTACACACTTGGAGAGCGTTGCTATGGAAATAGAAAGCGCTGCGTTGCAATCTGATCATTGCTCAAATTACTGTCTGTCAACATTTGCCATACATTGGAAACCTTTCTTAGGTTATTTCGCTTTCTCGCATTATACATTTAATGATAGGTTGAAGTCTAAACATATTAGTATTATTTTGTTAACGTTTTAAGGTTTCATCAGTGTATAGGTATTGCCATGCTAAATCATTGAATCGCCATGTTTGCATTGGTCTTCAACGGCTTCAGAAAATGTATATTGATTATCTTTTAAAATCGATAAATAACTTAGTTTGCATTCCTTTCTATCACTGTTTAGTCTGCGGTAGTACTTAATTGTACAAGGGACAGCCTGTATTAGCATCTTGCAAGCCGCTCTGAGATCAACCACGAGAAACATATTGCAGATCAGAATGTCTTACCAAAAAAGATAATTATTTCCCATCTCATTTTAAATTCCAATTTATGATGTATGAATCAATATTCGATCATGAATATTGCACACTCATGTTGAACATGGATGTGCGATTAAATTTGTTTACATTTGAACAAAGTTTGTTTGAATAATGTGAAGGAATCTTAAACATCTGTGCATCATTTAAATTATTTATGACTGAAAGCCAGAGCCTTTTATAAGTAACTTTGAATGATTTTATGTGCATGGGTTTCGTGATCTCAGTGTAGAGTGTATCGGTTATTATATTTGAAAATAGAATGACATTTTGGGTAATGTCGTAAATATTATGTGGTATAATGTAAATCAAAATAAAACAAAATTGTTAGCAAACTGCTTATCCACCAAAAAAAACCTGTGTAAGAGAATGTGTAAAAGTAAGTTGGCCCAGGCGCGTAGCGAGGAATTTGCCAAGGGAGGGGCGAAGCCTGTAGGCAAACTATCTAAGCATAGCCCCACCACAGGTTGGCGGGAAGCGTGCAAGAAAATTTTGGCCGAAAATGCCTCCCAGATCCCAAATTACTAGCGGTGTCATAAAAAAAATATGCTCAAGGGAGGGGTGCCGGTCGCCCTCCCCCCCCCCCCCTTGGCTACGCGCCTGAGTTGGCCTGACGTTACGATCCTATAACTTATAAGGATCTTCTTCAGATATAGTGTACTCCAGAGTACCAAATGATAATGATCTTCGACCCAGTTCAAGGATTTGTACTTGCTTTGCCGTTTCTTTTGTTGGGTGTGTTTCTTTACTGGTTTTGTTTTTCCGAAAAGGAAAACTATGCAGTCACTTCTACCGACCTCGGCAATGACTACAACGCGGATCGCAAAGTCGGTAATTATCGGATATTATCGGTAATTACTATTACTATTATCAGTGGTTAACGCCGGTGCCTTTCGATCATTGAAGGTTCCGAGTTCGAGTCACTTCAAGATTAATGTATATGTCGTCCAGTTACAGAGTTGTTAACAATTTCACAACAAATTCATAATCATGGACGTTAATATATGAATGTAAGAGACTGACTTCGGTCAGCTTGCGGCTTTGATAAACCAACGATGGCTTCTTCACGAGTTCCTGCTTGCAGGAGGATCTGAGATACATACATACATTCACTTTTGTTTTTCCGAAAAAGAAAAAACGATGCAGTCACTTCTATCGACCTTGTCAAATTGTGATTGGACCACGGATTGCAAAGTCGGCAATGATTATAACGCGTATCGCAAAGTCTTTAATTACTATATTACGGTTAGATTCGTCTCCAAAAGGGCAGTATACAGAACCGCTGTACTCGAAGCCGAAGACTTCGTTGTTTGGCCAAGTAACGGCAGACCGCAATTTATGAGAAAGGTTACTATAACCAAAATCGTAGGGTCTGCACTGTATGTCAATGTTAGAAAAACATATTCAACAGGTAGCATGAAATTATCAAAGGAATATTAAAATTGTACTGAGTGAAAAGATTATTAAAGATATATTAAAATGCTGAGTTCTTAAATGCCGCCCTCGTTACCATTCGGGAACCATTTCATACTGTAGTTTTTTATTAATTTGGGCAGTCATCTTTTCTTGATGCTATACCAATTCTTCATAGTGTCATTTGGAGCTGAAATATTCTAATTTTTCATTTCAAATTATCTTATTTTTAATAGTTTCAATTTGAATATATACAAAGCGGATACTGAGACTTATAATGCATGACCATAAACTTCAATATTTTAGATGCTGTGTTTGCAAACTCCATCTCCATTGCAGAAAATAAACATTGTCATAAGGAAAGAAAATATTTAAAAGTAAGTGGTATGTAATTGCTCAATGATGTCATATTTAGACTTACTCAAGTCTTCAATCTAGTGTGTGAAGGAACATTAAATATGTGATATATTCTACATGGAATAACTCGTAGTGGTATAGTGTTCTTTTTTTATTAAGCCCGAACGCTCCCCTTAAAGAACCCCCTTCCCCCCCCCCCCCGATACTTGAATACGAGTAACAGAATAGACTTACTACAAGTCTGCTCCATGAATGCTGTTAAAACCATGATGTTTAAGTCAGGTAGAAATATCATTTAATCAGATATCAAATTAACCTACAATACTCCTAAACTATAAGTTAAATATATTCATCAAATATATATTTGCAGTGATTTCGTCAGCTACTGTCAGAGTTGCGGATATTTTCTGATATAAATAGCCGAAACAAATGGCATATGAACTATTAGTGACATTTCGTTTTTCTGTTTACTTTTAGAGATATTTGCTTTTATCATGTCTATTTCATATTTTACTGCATGCACTTGGATAACTGTCATTTTCCATACTTGTCATCGTGTTCATTAGTTCCCAATTCTTCTTCTTTGTTGTTCCTTCTTTATTCACTTTCATACGGCGGAGTGTGAGAGATCAGGAGGAACCAAGTTAACCAACCCTGGAAAGTGGAAGGCAGTGTATCAGTTTTGTGGGCAGTAAATATGTGTTGTCGAAACTGTTAGTGCAATTCTTGATATGATTGTCATTAATGTAAACTGTATACCATATGAGCAAAAGAGATACCACTACCGTAAACATAAGGTCTAACCCCCTAAATTTGACCTTCGACTGGCAGATCATGAGGTCGTAACTCACCAACAGTGTATTTACAGCAAAGCAGAGGTTCTTCCATTGTGTTTACCAACAATCGATCGTGCTTCTGAAATAGATGGCGCTATGACTCTAAACAGTAATTGTTACTGTGCTATGGTTGTTGCTGTTCTTATATACTTCTGAATACGCCTAGATGAGAAATGCCGAGCTGGAGTAATTGCCGAGACCACATAAAAGATGAACCAACATTATTCTAACGGAATTTGATTCCATTTCATTATTAAAAAAGAGTTTCAAACGTATTTTACTAATTAAAACTTAAATAAATACAAACAAGTAAACATCCTTATATTACGATTAGTGACATACGTGTTTTACGCTTGCTTGATTTGTAATTACGTACGTCATACGACTAGCGGTCGGTGCCTATATCAAGGAGAAAGGGGCCATTCAGTCCATGGCCCAGTTTGTTATCGGACAGTTCTTCAAACGGGTACCAAATATGACTTTACTTGAATAAAACCATCTGGAGTCAGTGCATGAAATGAACATTTTAATGTACCGCATGTAATTAATGATTTTATACTTAAAATATAATGTCATTGCCTATGATGGATACGGCGTTTCCCCCATTGCCTGGGTAGCAAGTTTTGTAACGCAAAACTGACGAATCGATTTTGCTGAAAACACGACGAACGGTTTGCTCTACATTTAAAAATTAAACATTTTTTATGACGGCACATGAAGCGTAATTTATATAGATTTTATATTTAATAAGTATGTGTATATGTAAATCCTGCCCTCTTTTATGATAACGAAAATGTAAACACCTGTTACTGAATGTTCGACGCCTGCACAAACATGACGCTTAACTCGTGGCATGATTGAATTCAAAGTTAAGGAGGCCCCACTGAATTTAATGAGGAACAAATCTCATGATATCCTTTGTAGCATTTTGCACTTCATTTGATAGCTAAATTAATTAATTTGTATCTCAACAGTACCGTACTATTAGGCACTCCTGTGTCTGGTTTATGTCGTGTATTAGGAGCACCATATCATGTGGCCGTGTCATGAGTTTGTTTATACAAATCACGCCCTCTAGTAAACTGTCATGGCCGCCTCCGTGGCAAGACGTACATCACTCTAGCCTTGGCTTATTTCACCTGTATAACGTCCCGTTGCATTTTTAGCGTTGGATTTTTTTCTACCCGGATCGCAGGTCGTGCACCTGAAAACATTTTAAGCATGAATATTGGGAAAGTGATTCAGAAACAAACTTTGACTTTTCTTTCTAGTCGGTACAGTATACTGCTGGTTTTCGCAGGTGTCGTCCTCGTCATTGTGTCTGCGTTCCAGTTTGGCGAGGTTAGATTTAAAGATTGTGATGTGTCGTTTCATCGTAACAATGCTAGCCTAACCACGTAACAACTACAGAACTAGGCTAGCTTAAATGGCTGCATGTAACGCAAATGGGATCAAGAAGTGCTACCGAAATTATGCGTCAAAAGAAAAGTATAGGCTTAGACAAATAGTAAAATGCAATATACTTTTTAAAGTACAAGTCTCACTTAGCCAAAGCCTAAGTTAAGTTAGCCAAGGCCTAAGTTAGACCTTGCCTTAGCCTAAATAGCTTACTCCAAATCAAAGTCAGACCAAAATTTAAGTTTGCAAAGTGTACTTTAATAGCTTTTTTAAATTAGGGACAAATCTAATGAGCTTTGAGCCCTTTTCTAGGGTAGTTATAGTAATCATTGTACTGGAAATCACATTCTGTACTACTTGTGTGTGAGAAGTTAGTTTTGTTTTAGTGCACAGAAATACAATTAATTCCTGAAAAAGTAGTAAAATGTTTCTCCTGCTTTTCAACTGCTGCTGTTACTTTTTTATCTTAAATTCATCCTTTAACTTTACTAATTTAATTTAAGTTTGAATATCAACCAAGAAGAAAAGTATTCTCTTTCTCTGTGCATGTACAGTACTTAAAGGGTGTGAAGACTCGCGCAAAAAGAAACGTCTAATGCCGGTAATCTGACCTAGTTTCGAATTAGGTGTAACAGAACTGTTAGACACCACCATCGATCGCAACAAATACACACACAGCTTGCTACCATCGGTAATTAGACACTTGTGTATAGTCAGTACATACAGCTGCGGTCAATACCCACAGCACTGTGTACAAACAATACAGCGATGGACATCTCAGGTCCAGCTAAAGATAACAAGGTATCACGTTTCATACTGTACTGTCTGCATTTTGTAGCGACAGGAACAAAACGTCACTTGCAAGCAACGGACAGTTAACTTTTTCAGATGGCCGCACACGGTTTGGGGCAAGTCTTCAATGCCTTTAAGAACTGCTGTCTTATTGAGTAGTGGCATAAAGATGTACATGGTTTAAGTGAACTTTTGTAATATTATGAATTCTCTATCTTTCAAAGATGACGATGGAATGGAGCAGAGACCAGTATTCACAGCTGTTTAATATTTACCATGACAACATAGCAGGAAAAGCCTTCCAGAATAGGTGAGGAGATGAGTATTTTTAAAAAAGTTTACTAAACAAACTCAAAAATGCAGAAATGCACATTTTACCATGAAACTTTCAATTAAAATATTTGTATTCTTGCATATCAAAATTATCTATAATGAGCTAGTTTTAACATTGACATAGATCTACAATTAGGAAGTGTTTATTGTTGCTTTGCTTTGCAGAATGTGTCTGCCGATGCCAATCGATGCAGTCTATACCTGGGTCAATGGATCCGATCCACTTTTAATTGAAGACCTCATGAAATATAAACATACCTTTGAAACACCTGAGGATGGTAATAAGAGCAGGTAAGAATTAACAATTCCAAACAAAGTGCCCTTGGTTAAAGATTTACACACCCCCTTGAACTCACCTGTGTCCTCATTACAGTAGAACTCTACAGTAGCTCTGCCTGTCTGGAATGAACTCCAACACTGTCTTCCAGCTATGACTTGGCCACTCAAGTCATCTTGACTTGGCACTTTGGGTGGTAACATTACCTGAAAGAGGAGAGTGGCAGATGCCCGCACTAGCTGCTGGTCAAGTGTGTCATACTAAATTCATTCCTGTATTCTGTCGAAGTTCTTATCACTATATAAGAACACATTCATGGAGACCATAGGGACACATGTTTATTGACCAGGTTAATACTGTGATAATGATTAATGTATGAATAATTTTTGCAGTCCATTGCTTGGTATTGATATATGCAATGAACAAAACAAAGACACCCAGTTGGGACAATTTTTTCTATAAGTTGTAGTGTGTCATATCCCACTTCAGAGCACTCGTATTGTCAGTACGAGCAGTATGAATATCATATTTCTATCAGATCAAGGTTAGGACCTGTTTGTACTGTCCAAACCAGTGCTTTGAGAGCATGATATTGGTGTCCAAGTTAGAGAGGTATTAGCATTAGGAAATTGTCCAAACTGGCTGCAAAGTTTGCTGTTGTGTTGAATAGTCATATATTCAAAAATATTGTCATAATTAAGTATGAATATTCACGAACGTAGGAATGCTTTGGTGTTCTTTAATAGTCTTTTGTTTGGAGTTAGCACATGGAAGTCTTGCATAATTACTGGCGACGAGTGACAAGATCATCTTCAACACTGTTGATTTATTTCTTCATTTAGGCTCCTCAATAATTCTGACAATTAAATCTACAATTACTGTACATCACTTCTCCACAATTGTATGGTCTTTAGTAATGTGTTTTGAATTATAGTTCAGGGGGGAATTAAAGTTTGGGACAATTTCCCATGCTAATACCACTCTATACTGTTCTCTCATATCATGATATAAAGCACTCATACTGACAGTGTGAACAGTTCCTATCCTTTCTCTGATTCTAATGGTAATACCACTCTGTACTGTCCTCTCATATCATGCTTCAAAGCTCTGGTACTGACAGTATAAACAGTTCCTAACCTCTCTCTGATTGTAATGCTAATACCACTCTATGCTGTTCTCTCGTACTATGATTTAAGTACTCGTACTGACAGTAGGAACAGGTCCTAACCTTTCTCAGATTCTTATGGTAATACCACTCTGTACTGTCCTCTCATATCATGCTTCAAAGCATTCATACTGACAGTATGAATAGTTCTCAACCTTTATCTAATTGAAATAGACTTTTCATACTGTTCAAACTTCAGAACAAGTGCTTTTAAGTGCCTCATGAATCTATGTCAGCAAGTCACTTTGAACTTTGCATATTCATGACATCTGCTATGAATATTTAATAACCTTATTAACTGTGTAATGTCTTTCCACTTCTCTCCAGCTCTGACATGTGTAAATTAGATCATTGTCTGCCTTACAATCATCTGGTCATTGATGGAATCCTCCCTAAGAACCTCAGCTTTAGCATCCTGAAGGAAACTTACCCTTTTTTTAGCTCCGCTCTGAATCTTTTCAACCTCTCAGTCAAGACATCTCCAGACGTCGGAGTGGAGGCTCCCGCCAAAGAGGAAAAAGTAACCTTAATTGAATTCAAGACCATTGAGGAAGGTAAGCGGCTGGCCTCTCAATTTAAATTGTTTTAGTGAGATGATATTTTTCAAGATGTTGAGGTGACAACATTATTTTAAGTAGTAACCAGCGTCTGGGATTTATTTATCAGTCTCAACAGAGGCCAAATATGAAATATAATAATATAGTTTCCTGAAGAGAATTACCCATTCAAAAGTACTTTTTCACACGTTGTGAAGGAGCTACGAACCAATTGTATGTATGTATGTATTTTAGATCAAGCAGGAACTCGAGAAGAAGCCTCATTGGATTATCAAAGCCGAAAGCTGACTGAAGTCAGTCACTTAGGTCATTTGACTTCAGTGGGTGTCAAAATGATGAAACTGCTGTTAATACAATTTCTCAAGAAATAAAGCTTGGTCAGATCCCTCGCTTGGCATGAACGCAAAGAAGAGAATTTTCGGAGCGATTTTTTTTCTTCTGTTCTGCGATTACTTCAATAAGAACATAATTATCATGGTCATAGTAGTCAATATCATGGTAGATTGAGTCCCCTCATCTGGTTCTAGATTAGCCCCTAGATCCCATGTGATGATAATTCTTGTCAGTAGCGAATCTCCAACCAGTCAACTCATGCATGGAAACCAATAGCAAGTACTATACTTATCACTTTGCAATCGTGAATAATGACCTTATTTCTGTCCAAAACATCTGCTTTACTTATCAATCAATCAGTCTTAATTTCTCATCATATATAGTGATTTACTTTCCAGTGTCTGCAAAATTTATGAGCTTAAATATGTTTGGTGATGGTCCCACATCTATGTACAATCTTCCCCATAACTATGTCAGTTCTCTGTTTACCATTTACCTAAATAATTGATCACATTTTAGCCAAATACTAATGATTGCTTTTCGTGGCTCCTATTTGGTGAATAATTCTGGCACACCTTGAGAATAATTGAAATTTACATTTATCTAAGGACAAGTTGCCTAAAAAATTTCACCTAATGTTTATTGTTGGAAGCATTTGCACGTTAAAATGTTTAAAAAAAAATTAATTAAAATTTGATAATCCTAATTAAAAAGGGGATCACTGTCATGTCGGTGTTGGAACTTGCATTAGTTGGAACTTTTTGTTGTTGTATTACTTAGTATAAAAATAGTGTTAGCACTGTTATAACTATACTGTTCCAATGACTGTAGCTTTAAATGTGTAGTGACTAGAAATGTGTTTATGAGTTTGAGAATGGGTGAACAATTAAACTTTTTTTTTTGGGGGGGGGGAGGAGGAGAGGGTGGTGTTTATATGGGGAATGCAAAGAACCACGGTGATCTTGTGAAGGAGGAGGGGAATATATGGGGGAGGGGTGGGGGGGGGTTTCAAATAATATGGGAAGGGACCACTTTCTTTGGGATGGTATGATCAAGTATCCATTATTGGGAAAGAGAAACACCAAATTTTTGAGGGAAGGATGGGAGTTTACATGTAAGCACAGCTAGTGCTATTATTTACTTACTAGCTTTGTGGGGTGTTTGGTCTCCTTTTCATCTTTAGTAGTGCTCAGTTAACTTTTAAGATTTCAGAGACCACCTTTCCATTCCCAGTCTCTCCTTCTACATATCCCTCCAACCTCCCCATTCCACTCTCCCTCCAGCTTCCCTCCCTATACCCCTTTCTCCCTCCACCTGCTCCCTTCCAACACCCCTTCCCTCCAACTCTTGCCTTTCATCCAACTCCCAAGTTCTTCCAGCTCTGGCTTCTAACTCCTACATCAAACTCCCCTTCCCTGCAAAATTTTCTCTTCACTTCACCTCTCCCTTTCCCCACTCTTGGCTCCCCTCCTTAAATCCTCTCCCTCAAAATCTCATCCCTTAAATGTTTAATTCCCAAACTTTCTATTGTTCCATTTCTGTCTTGCTACCCTTTCCTGTTCCCCTCCACTTTTCCCTTCACTTTTCCCTTCACTCTCCTTGCAACAACCATCCTTCCAACACCCCATCCTTCCAACAAACCATCCCTACAACACCTTTTGCAGTACTTCTATCTCCCTGTTTCTCCAAATCACCCCCCCCTCTCCCCTCCCTCCCATTACCAACAGTCACACACTATGGCAGGTCAATTCAAGCTAATTTATCCCCATAGCCATTTCACCTTGTGAATATTCTTTTCACAGATTCCCAACTATCTTTTAACATTGCCACAGATACATTGTAGTATCCTCATTTCAATTCTTCTTTTGGTGAAAAAAAAGCAATGTATATATATGTATAAACGTTTCTCACAGCAGCTCAGCCTGCCAATTTTGGAGAAAGGCATATATATATATATATACCTGCTAATACATACACTACATAATGATTTACAATGATTTCAAAGTCCATAATTTTACCATTGAAGTGTGTCATCATCTGCTAAGAATTCAAATTTTTGGGATGCGATTTACAAACAAACATTGGTATTCCGGCAGTAAAAATAGTCTCATCTCTAGCAGAAGAACTCGAAGGAGAATTCAATTGTTGTATCCAAATTTTCATTAGCTCTCTGCAGATTGAATTATAGTTAATTAAAGTTAATTAAAAGAATTTCAATGCAATTGTTCTACATACATGTATGTGTTATTGTATCTCCAACTCAATACCACAAAAACTCTTCAAGTATGGTGTCAATACTGCAAAGTTTTCACGCCGGTCAGACAACAACCAATAACGAAATTATTCATAAAGGTTGTCACCGTTTGGTCTCCCAAGTGGTAATCTTCATCCCAAGATGAATTTATTTGATGTTTATAGGGTTTTTATTTATTTTATATTTGTGGTAGCTTTTGGTAATGATATGAGGCACGGCGTTGTTTTTGTCAGGATTCCATTTAATAAAAGGGGAAATTTATAGCGGATGGTGTAAAAAAAAATTCTCTGGAGAGAGTTAGAAAAAGAAGAGGCATCTAGCTAAGGTTGGCAAGTGATGTGAATTGTTTCAGCTTAATATGCTTGATAAGATGTCAGTAGGTTGTCTATGGTTTCATCGCGCGTGTGTGTGTGTGTTTGTGTGCGTTTGTTTTTCTATCTGACAGAGGACTTGAACAAAAGAATTTCAGGTCCTCGGTTGTGATTTCTAAAGTATCACCACATCCTCGGAAGAATTCTATTGTATGGGGTATTGTTAAGGTTAGGGTACGTGGATTTGAACAATGGAAAATACAATGGGGTCCTCGGTCTGAATGTAATACAAACTTGTGTGTGTGTGTGTATGACTGTGCACTTGGATAACATTCAGACTGAGGACTTGAGGACAATGGAATTCCAAGTCCTCAGACAGGCGCATGGCCAAGGGGGGGGGGGTGAAGAGGGGACCGCCCCCATTTAACATTTTTTTTGTGTCATTTCCAGCGATCTGGGAGGAATTTTCTGCCAAACTTTTCGTGTACGCTTCGCGCCAACTCATTGTGGCGCTAAGCTTCGATAGTGTGCCTACAGTATGTGGCTTCACCCCTCCCTTGGCAAATTCCTTGCTACGCGCCTGTCCTCAGATAATAATAATAATAATAATAAATGAGACTTATATAGCGCCAAATCAGTAAACAAAAGTTACTGCTCAAAGCGCTTTACAGAGAAAGTAAATTAATTTACAAAAGAACAAGTGAAAAAATGGGTCTTAAGTAGACTTTTGAAAGTAGAAAGTTTATAGCATGTTCGAATGTCATTTAATAGATCATCATGTCCCTCAGAAGAATTCAATTGTTAATGTTAGGGTATGTGGAAATGGAACAATGGAAATTACAATGGGGTCAGTCCCCATTATGAATGTAAAACACACCTAGGTGTGTGTACACATGTGCATACTGTGTAATTGTATGCGCATGTGTGTGAGTGAGACAGTCAGTGCATGACACTAAAACCTGGTTTAAATTCAACTTATTTCCTGTTTACTAAATATTTAGTTTGCTAACAGTTTTGGTTTCATTTTTATTCTGTTTATTATTTATCTGAATTCCAGAATATTGTGTTAGGTCTAATAAATGTTGGGTGTGAAAGTGAAAGTAACTCCGGAGGGTAAACTTTGGATGCTCATGCATTGGTCATTATTATGGTTGACCCTAAATAAAGCTAGAAAGTGAAACATCTGTCAGTAATGGTCAACAGGATATCTATAAGTACTGTTAACCCTCTAGAAGCATTTGCTCACCCTGAGGCCCTTTGGTCTATAAGTAAACACTCATTAATGTTTCAGGAAGATTTAGCACCTATTGAAAACCTCCATGAAAGTTTAAAAAAATGTTTAAAGGAGAGAATACTGTTTATTTTGAAAGTCACTTTGAAGAATGACATGAATGGTATCAAAGAACTATCAAGGCAATTAATTTTGTTCTTTCTAATAGCTGGGTGAGATTAGCATAATAATTAGAATAACTACTGTCGTCATCAAAATATTCAAAGAAATTGTATTATGTTTAAGTCCACATTAGATATATAGAGTCTCTGCCAAGCTTAGCATAAGAAATTGGGTTAATTAATGGGTTACTGTCCTCTTTTTTTTGGAGGGGGGGGGGAAGGGTAGATAAAATAAAACTTTCATAGCCTTTGTACAAAACATTGCTCTAGAGTAGTAACTGGATATGATTTAGTGAAGAGTAGATTATTTTGAAAGAAGCAAGTCCCTTGAAATAGCCACAGCGGTTTTAAGTTAGAACCAGTGGTCGGCAGTGTTATAAGTGATTTGAATTCTTTGACCTTCCAGGGGGATAAATTGTCGAGCCTGAATGAGTAACTTCAATTAGTTTTTTTTTCATTAAAGAAAGAAAGAAAAAAGCAACAAAAGGAGAAATGTTCTTGCCCAGTCATGCAAGCAGAGCTGAGTTGATTGCTGATTTGCTATCTCCAATGGTTATATTTGTACTTGCTCAGTATTGGACAACTTACAACATGTTGTTTTCTGTGTAGACTGCAGTATTGAGCATGTATGTATGATATATTCTTAATATGAATATGAAACTTGTGTGAAATAATATGAAAATATGAAACATGAGGGGAATCATTTTGAAGAGTACTTAAAGGAATAAAGAAGGCAGGGATCACAGACAATTTATATTATTCAGTAACTGAATATTTGATTTAAAGTTAACCGCTTCCTGTTTGACTGCCCAATTGAGTTGTTCCTCTCTGACGTCATCAGTATGGAATTTCAAGCGTATTACATAATCAATGGCGGCTTACTGTGTTTTGCGGTGAGGCCTAGGAACCAATTTTCAAAGCGAGCGCATTCAGTCAAACAGGAAGCTGTTAACTTAAAATTTGAATATTAGAGTTTTTAATGTTCCTGAATAATATGAATTGTCTTTGATCCCTGCCTTTGTTATTCCGCTAAGAGAGCTTATGAATTTAAAACTTCATCAACAAGTCTAAGAGCAGACATTTGAGTGGGTTTGTGGATTTAATATCATCCTGGGACCCTGCGTGTCAAATTCAGTACATGACTAGTATGCCATGAAACTTGAGGAGGCCCAAGCCAAAAGGAATGATTACAGCATCGTTAAAAATAGAGGTCAATACTGACTCTGTGGAAAAACAAGATTAATTATCTATCATTTTTTTCCCCTTCTTATTATTTTTTTTTGGCAGTGAATAAGATTGTAGAAAATAACCCAACGTTGGAAATACGTGGGAAGAATTTCACCCTATCGAGAGGATTTTTGGTAAGTCTTGAAAGAAAGATGACACTCGAGAATAAAAAAAAAAGAAAGCTTCGGAATTTAAACCCTTCTTTCGAGTAGTTTAAACGTCGTCATTATTATTAACATCGGCCTCGAATAGAAGCGTGCTAAAACTTGATGGAGGTGTTGCTCCCCACCCTATAATTTTACAATGTTCGTAACTTCACGGCTGAATTTTCAGCAGTTGTTCAGTGATATTACTGTACTCCGATGCAAAACTGGAGTGCGTGCGAATTATTTTTCTTTCATTTAGCTACTATTATGCATTGAGTTATGGCTCAGCAGAACTGCCCCAACATTCCCCCCGCCCCACCCTTTTCTCTAGTTGTAAATAGTTGTTTTCTTTAAAACGACACCCAGACAGCACAGAAATTTGGAAATACTGAAATAATAAAACCAAAATAATGGTTGGCTTATCATGATTTAACCGATGGGGGAGAGGGGGGGAGGTTTTACTGGCCAGCCCAAAGTTGCTGTTCTAATCATCAAACAAACCTACACATATCTCATATAGTGTTCATATTGGTCTTTCCTTGTTATTTTGCTACAATTTTTTGGGACAACAAAATTTGCTGTCCAGACAAGCACATAAAATAAGTCCTGGTTTTCCCTCCGATAACCTGTAAAGCATCCTTCGAACTTTGCCCCGTTATTTTTATATTTGTGAGGTAGGGGGACCTCATCTTATCAATAATTTGAGATGTCATGAGTCCTACTCAGTCTCAGCCAATTTCAGGTTATCGTCATAAGATCTAATTGCAATCTCTCCTCTCTTTTATCAGACTACAGATGGCACACATCAAAAGTTACTAAAGATGAATAACATCGTCATGGCGATAGGCCTGGAGAAAGACTCTACGGAAGAGAATGTCAAGTCTAAAGTCCCCGAGGCTCAAAGAGAATTTGTTAGTAAGGTAAGATATCGAAATATTTGATACCTCGTAGAAATTATACATAAGGGACCTAAAAGAGGGGTAGATGGCAGCAAATATATATAAAAGGAGGAAGAAAAGGGGAGAAAAAAGTGCTCTTTTGGTTCAATCAATTTGGATGAGTGAAGTATAAACTTGTCATTGCAATGTAGTTTCTTTTGCTAGAGAAATGTTTTAAAAGTATCTTTAGCTTATTATCTGTTTATATCAGGTTGACATCACTTGTAAAATAAGTAGTCATGTGTGGCAGTCGGACACAGTCAGCTGTCGTAGTGTGTCGTACACAGTCAGCTGTCGTAGTGTGTCGTACACAGTCAGCTGTCATAGTGTGTCGTACACAGTCAGCTGTCGTAGTGTGTGGTACACAGTCAGCTGTCATAGTGTGTGGTACACAGTCAGCTGTCATAGTGTGTCATACACAGTCAGCTGTCGTAGTGTGTCATACACAGTCAGCTGTCATAGTGTGTCATACACAGTCAGCTGTCGTAGTGTGTCGTACACAGTCAGCTGTCATAGTGTGTCGTACACAGTCAGCTGTGGTAGTGTGTCGTACACAGTCGGCTGTCATAGTGTGTCGTACACAGTCAGCTGTTGTAGTGTGTCGTACACAGTCAGCTGTCGTAGTGTGTGGTACACAGTCGGCTGTCGTAGTGTATCGTACACAGTCAGCTGTGGTAGTGTGTCGTACACAGTCAGCTGTCGTAGTGTGTCGTACACAGTCAGCTGTCGTAGTGTGTTGTACACAGTCAGCTGTCGTAGTGTGTCGTACACAGTCAGCTGTGGTAGTGTGTCGTACACAGTCAGCTGTCGTAGTGTGTTGTACACAGTCAGCTGTCGTAGTGTGTTGTACACAGTCAGCTGTCGTAGTGTGTCGTACACAGTCAGCTGTGGTAGTGTGTCGTACACAGTCAGCTGTCGTAGTGTGCTGTACACAGTCAGCTGTCGTAGTGTATCGTACAGTCAGCTGTCTTAGTGTGTCGTACACAGTCAGCTGTCGTAGTGTGTTGTACATAGTCAGCTGTCATAGTGTGTAATACACAGCTGTCATAGTGTGTTGTACACAGTCATATGTCATAGTGTGTAATACACAGCTGTCGTAATGTGTAGTACACAGTCAGCTGTTGTAATGTGTCGTACACAGTATAGTGTTTAATACACAGTCAGCTGTCGTAGTGTGTTGTACATAGTCAGCTGTTGTAATGTGTGGTACACAGTCAGTGGTCGTAGTGTGTCGTACACAGTCAGCTGTTGTAATGTGTTGTACACAGTCAGCTGTTGTAATGTGTTGTACACAGTCATATGTCATAGTGTGTAATACACAGCTGTCGTAATGTGTTGTACACAGTCACCTGTCATAGCGTTGTATGCATATTGCAATCAGTGGTTGTATGTCATGTTTTCTACAGTCAGTTGTTGTATGCGTAATGCAATCAGTGTGACATGTTTTCTACAGTTAGTTGTTGTATGCGTATTGCAATCAGTGGTTGTATGTTATGTTTTCTACAGTCAGTTGTTGTTTATGCATATTGCAATCAGTGGTTATATGTTATATGTTTTCTACAGTCAGTTGTTGTATGCGTAATGCAATCAGTGTGACATGTTTTCTACAGTTAGTTGTTGTATGCGTATTGCAATCAGTGGTTATATGTTATATGTTTTCTACAGTTAGTTGTTGTATTTGTATTGCAACCAGTGGTGATGTGTTTTATCATTTTTCTCCTCCTGACAGGTCGATCTTAGAATTCCGTCCAGTGCTGCCATTTTGACGATATCAAAGGATGGAGATATGAATACGATAATCACAGAAGTAAGCATGAACTACTCATTTTGATAATCATAACATTTGGTTGGGAACATAAACTTGTGAGTAGTAGCACAAATTTGAGATAAAATTAGAAGAAGAAGTATAGTCCATTTGAACTTAAGCAGCCCACAGGCAAAACTTCAGTGCTGTCTCCAAGAATAACGTCATTTTGAAAAAGAATAGAGAAGCCCTCCCCCCAACTCCCCCCAAAAAAAACTGTTATTAGTCTCATTTACTTCATTATGTAGTCATCATAAAAAAATGTTAGGAAAATTTATTCTGATATTCTAGCATAGCTTATTTATATCTGTGGTGTTTGTTTTCTTTCTGCCAGGCGGAAAAGTCTACTGTCGAGAGTGAGATTAAATTAGTTTCAGCATTCCTGGTGTGGAATTTGGAGATGGTAAGAATTATTTATATTTTCCATTAAAAGGTGTGTTTTAGTATGTATCCTCTCTGTGGTCTGGTCGAATTTACATGATCATTTATTATAAACAAATTATTGGTATGAATCTCTGCAATTCAAGAGTTTCCTGATTACTAGCTTACCAGGTTGCTACAGCTCTCCTAGTCATTAGCTGACCATATTACTAGCTGTCCCGGTCACTAGTTGACCATATTATTAGCTGACCATAGCTGACCATATTTTTAGCTGTCCTGGTCACTAGCTGACCACATTTCTAGCTGTTCCTGGTCATTAACTGACCATATTTTTAGCTGTCCTTTACAATAGGTGACCATATTTCTAGCTGTCCTGGTCACTAGCTGACCATATTTCTAACTGTCCTGGTCACTAGCTGACCACATTTCTAGCTGTCCTGGTCCCTAGCTGACCACATATATCTAGCTGTCCTGGTCACTAGCTGACCACATATCTAGCTGTCCTGGTCACTAACTGACCATATTTCTAGCTACACTGGTCTTAGCTGTCTTGCCAGCCACATTCAAGGCAACCTGTCTTGTTTCACGCATGACTTAACATGTAACATATCTCTAACTGACCATATTTCTAGCTGTCCTGGCCTCCAGCTGACCATATTTCTAGCTGCACTGGTCTTAGCTGTCTTGCCAGCCACATTCAAGGCAACCTGTCTTGTTTCACGCATGACTTAACATGTAACGGATTCCTTTCCCTCCTCGTTGTTCGTACTGTGTGGGATCATGCTTAAAATATTTATCAGTCGATTGAATAAGAAAAGAAGAGAAGCTAATCTAGTATATCTTTGTGACATTCATCTTCTTCAGCATGGCTTTATGCATGATGTGAAACCATGCACGACATAATCATAATAAGAACATTAACCATTCATAGTCAGCTGTGTCACTTTTGGTGAAGAATATTTGAGAGAATGCGGTGTTGGTTGTCAACTCTCTAAGCAGTGCGGATGACAGATGTAACGACATTGATGGATGACATTTATGAAGCAATCTTATATCTGCAGGTTACCATAGTAACATGAGCATGTTTAAACCCAATATCTTGAATATCGTAATGACCCAATGGGATAGGAGAATCAAGCATGTGCATTATTCAAATGTTTCGTAACGAGAACTTAGATAAGTCAAACATTCAAAGGGGGAAGCTCATTTAAATTATTAATCCTAATAACCTCAAGCTTTACATAATTTGCAAAATTGTGGAGCAGGTAGTCTGTTCCAATTTTAAAAATTGCTTTCCATGATTTTAATAAGATAGTATCATCACATTTCTTTATTCTTTTTTACAGGAATTTGATGGTGATATGTCTCCAAACAGATTCGAAGATAACGAGGTAATTATTAAGAACAGTAATTGTATCGTCAGAAATCTATATTTATTTGTTTCAAACCTCCCCAAACATACAATACTTGTATGAGATATTGTGAGACTAAACCTCAGAAAATTCCTTGTTTCCATGGCAGCAGTCCTACATATTTGGCAGCAATTATCATTTATTTTCAAGGGCAATTTCATTTAAAAAAAAACCCAGAGTGCCTTGTGCCTTTGGTCAGAAACTTCCAAAAAACTTTAATCAAACTCTTACCAATTTTTGCTACTCAAAGAATATCGATAAATATTGTCGAGCTATTTTTGAAATCCAAAACAGGCTTTACGGTACTCGCTACGATCCCTGGAGAAGCACGCACCCTGGATCAGAAATGTCTACATCGTAACAAATGGACAGATACCAGCATGGATAAACTTGGATAATTCAAGACTCACGTTGGTTTCTCATTCTGTAAGTCTGTCTGTTTGTTTAAAGCAGCATTTTGCGTTTTGTCGCCATTTTCCACTTTTTTGACAAGTCCATCAAGTTTTTTTACATAAATCAATCACAAAACAGCAAACTAAGATATCAGCCAAGTTTTTCCCCTGCCAAAAGCGTTAATTGGCGAGTAATTAAGGACATTTGCAGATAATGAGAAAAGTGTCCTCTGACGTTGGTAACTTTAAAAATTCATATTATGGGCGAGGTTTATTTGG
Source organism: Apostichopus japonicus (assembly GCF_037975245.1). Taxonomy (NCBI): domain Eukaryota; kingdom Metazoa; phylum Echinodermata; class Holothuroidea; order Aspidochirotida; family Stichopodidae; genus Apostichopus; species Apostichopus japonicus. The sequence continues at coordinate 22,942,481 of NC_092567.1, read as the reverse complement.
ATCCCAATGGAAAATATCTTCGAGAAAAACAAAGTTGAAAGTTGTAACTTTTTCAACTTTTATGCCACCATTTGAAGTAAGATTTGAATAGATATGCTAGTTATGTATGTCGTTATGGCATTGTGGAATCAGTGAGGTTGAGAAAACCCTAGAAAAAGACGCAAAATGCTGCTTTAACATGCAATCACTTTAAGTTTTGTTAAACGTGACAGATCATCTGTAGGTAAACAGGGTCCACAAATGAAAGCTGTGTATGGAATGGAATGTAATTTCCTGCAACTCTGTACCATGAGCAGGTCAGCTTCCAGTCGTGCAGTTTCAACATTCACTTTATAGCATCTATAAGATTTTTGTTTGGCTTGAATGGGATTTTAACCAATAACTGCAGGATCACAAGTTCAGTGCTTTACCAACTTAGCTATCCAGCCTTTAGTTCAGGGTTTCCCTAACTTCATCCCCCCATGAACCCCCTGTGGATATCAGAGTTGTCCACGAACCCCCAACTTTAGGAGAAACGATCTGTGTCATTCATTATTATACTATAATATGCATAACAGTGCTTCATAGTGTAATATTGTAGAGTTTGTCGATACTTTTGTACATTACTAAATTATATGATATATCAGATTTTAGTTCAACAAAAAGTACTCTAGTTTTGACTTTCAGAAACGTCTCACGAACCCCCTGGGATGGACTCACACACCCCCTGAGGGTTCATGCACCCCAGTGAGGGTACCCCTGCTTTAGTTGATAGTGAACCCTATATCCATTTCTTCACTCTGCCAAGTTTGTCTATAAATTCCCCAGTCAGTTTTCTGGTGTATATGTTCTTAAAGTACTGTCACATTTAATGGTTCATTATGTTCCGTGCATACACCGTAAAAATTTGAATATTAATCTAAAGAGATTCCAATTTCATTTCTCATTCAAAAAAACTACAACAATGAATGATTGTGTTGTTTCTCTCACTACAACACAATTTTTAATTTCGGAATTTGCGATCTTCTTAAAAACATCCTGATTTTCTTTTCATCTCTTTTAATTATTCTTTTACAGGAAATTTTTGTCAATCAAAGTCACCTTCCAAGTTTCAGCTCTCCTGCTATCGAGAGTCACCTGCATCGGATCCCGGGCTTGTCGGAGAAATTCATTTACCTCAACGACGACACAATGTTCGGTAAAGACGTTTGGCCGGACGATTTCTACTCCCATGCAGGAGGACAGAAGGTACTTCATCTTCTCTGCCTCTTCCATCAAGTTTCAGCGTATCTGTTGACAGCGGTGATCTGATACATAAAATTAAAGGAGGAATGTTTTTAGTTTTTATTCTGTCAAATTTCAAACTTACCCCTTACGATGATTGATTAATATGCAAAGATGATGGTATCCAACATGAACTCTTTCATAAAAGAAAGAAAGGTCTAATTTGATGTTAGAGGAAAGAGCTCTTGTGGAAATTGCAGAGTGGTTTTGTTTGAAATTATCAAGTTTTCTGTCCCTGGTGACTATTGTCACCGACGAAATCAATAGTTGATCTGTTTCAAGCAGGGTTAGGCATTTCTCAATGTATATTTATGCAGATTATATTTTTTTCACCATATGTTAACTTGTAAGACATACCCAAAGGTATATTACCTCATATTTGTCACACATTCTATACAAGTTGCAATTTCTTAATAGCTGCTATTGCAGCTACTCTGTTGTATAAAGAAACTAAACTTATCAAACACATACAGACTCATTTAAGAAATGTTTTTGCGGGAAGGGTTAGTATCTTATTGCCAGTATGTGCCAACAAAAAATGGTGGTTGTTGTATATACTTGACACCAAAAAAAAAAATCATAAATTACTTTTGCATTTTTATGTGTTTTCTTTTATTTTTAAATTTTATTATGTAGGTCTACTTGACTTGGCCTGTTCCAAATTGTGCAGAGGGGTGTCCGTCGTCTTGGATCAAGGATAACTACTGTGACAAGGCTTGTAATACCTCCGAGTGTGATTGGGATGGAGGCGACTGTACAGGTACGTAGAGTTTAATTCTACAAGAAACAACATACAGATTGATAACAGCAAGAATGATTCTATGAGGGAAGGTGGATATCATTCTTGCTTCTTTCTAATATGATGTGATTTGAATGTGATGTGATGTGGTGCAATGCAGTGTGGCGTTATGTGGTGCGATGCAATGAAGTTTGATGCGATGCAAAGTGGTGTGATGCGATGCAGTGTGATGCAATACAAAATGATGTGGGGTGATGTCATGCGAAGTGCTGTGGTGTGATGGGATGTAGTGTGATGCCATGCAGAGTGACGTGGTGTGATACAATGTAGTACGATGCGATGCAAAGTGGTGTGGATGTAAATGGATGCAAATGCGATGCAAATGGCTGTGATTTGACGTGATGCAATACAGTGTTATGAGATGCAGTGCAATGCGATGCCAATTGCTTGTGGTGTGATGCGATGGATGTAGTGTTAAAAGCAATGTGGTGTGGTGGGATGCAATTGAGTGTGATGCAATGTCAAGTGCTGTGGTGTGATGCAATTTTTATCTGATGTGGTGTGATGTGGCTTGATGCGATGATGTACAAAGCGATGTGGTGCGAAGTGATTTGATATGGTACAATATGTTACGGTATGATACAGTATGGTTTTTGATATATGATACGTCGTATGACACATGGTACGACGTGAATGGCCTAATATTAGGGATAAAAGACTAAAAGTGACATATTTGTGTCTGGGGTAGGGTTTGTAGGGAAATGATGGATAGTTTGCATGAGCTTCTAATTTTGTATTTAGATGTTTCAAGAAGACTCGAATGAAATGTATCCAAAGAAGAGTTTTTATCATTGTTTGTTCCCTTTGTTATTTCTTATGGAGTGTCTATTTCTGTTCTCTTTGTTTATCAGGAGTTGACGCCCCCGGTCCGGTAGGAGGTGCAGCAGTGGGTGGTGGAGGCGATTCCAATCTTGATAGCTGTAAGTATCAAAACACAAACAGCAGCATGAAATCTTCAAGTTTATATTCCCAAGAGGTCTTTTTTGTTAAAAACAGTTTTCTGACTTGATTGTGATTAATTTTTCGATGCTATTTTGAAAAATACTGAACAATGCAGGTCACCAGCTTGCTTAGACAATTTTCTTTTCAAAATTATGATGTAAAAAATAGAATTGAAAATGTTGAAAATTTCCAATTTGCATTTTACATGTAATTAATACTATTAATACTATGAGGAATACTGAGCAATGAACTATTGAAAACGAGAATGCAAGCATTTATTACTCGCTCATGTCCTTCATTTTATGAACAAGGAATAATAAAGAAAGTAGCCCGTAAGTGTCTTAGTTTGATCGCTTGAGGTCATGTTATAAGCTATACATGATTGAAAGGTTTAAAAGACTCATGAGCTAGACTAAGAATTGTTGGTTCAAATAAATTACTCTGTTTTGTTTTCTGTTTCCAGTGTACTGTAGCAATGGCTGCGCCAATTCATGGGTTGCTGACAAATACTGTGACACAGTGAGTATTAGTCCATTAATGTCAGTGTTAATCAGGCTAACGATCATTGTTTATCAGTTGCAGACTTCCCAGCAAAACCTTTAAAACCATTAAAAAAAAATTATTTAAAAAAAGGCTCTTTATTTTTCAAAAATACTCTTTAAAACCTTTATTTTTATTTTAAGTTAAAAAAAATATTTTAATGATATAGTTTAGAGTAGAAATATTGTATTCAGTCATGCTAACCATTGGCCATTAAGTTTTTGTGGACAGCCAGGCATGATTCATACAGTGGAACAAAACAGACTCACAAACAACAGTTAATGTAAGTCAGGTATTTTAAATAAAGGCCATAGATGATGTCAAAATTGGCATAGATGGTGAGTATTTTACAAAATTGACAAATTACATCCATCGGCACTAACTTTATCATTTCTAAGATTTTGCCCTCGTCATGTGTGACCTATGTGATTCAAATATTTGGCTCAGATTTCATGAAATGGTTATTACCAGCAGAACTAATTATAATTTACCATCTTTATTTTGTTTTTCCTTTCCTTTTGTAGTCTTGCAACAATATGGATTGTGGCTATGATGCTGGAGACTGTGGCACTACAAACTTAGGTAAACTCTACTCGGAGAAGATAACCGGTCCAGTCAATATCACTCTACCCAAAGGTAATAACACTTTACACTATTTATACGTAATTAGTCCAGATCCAGTATATAAGAGATTATTACATTATGTCTTACATAATAAATAGTTACATACAATAGGTTCAAGAAACAAATAGTTTATTACCTTCCAGAGAGAGCAAATGGTGATTTTTGTCTGAATTTCTGTTGTATGTTTTTATTAAAATTATGTGAAATAAAAATTTGAATATTTAGACAATGTAAAGTAAGGAAAGCTGCAGCAGCTGCAATCTCTTAATCAATATCAAACAAAGGAGATTATGATTATCTCTGCAGACCAGCAGATTATTATGATTATTATAAATTAAAATGCAGAATACTAGAGATGATGTGCTACACAGCCTGGCTGCAGTGAGGCTGCAGCCCCTCCCCCCCCAGCATCGGACTTTTGACACGGTGCCTGAGAGGCAAATGTTGTTCAGTTATCATCTTCTGTTATTGTCAACAAATTCTTTTGTTTGTCTGTTTAGTATTTTAATTTGTGTCACATGATTAAAACATTCCTCTCACTTGTATCTTGGTATTTATTTCGAAACACTAAGGTCTCCAACTTGCCTCCAGGTTATCATCATTCTGCTATTGTCAACAAATCACAAAGGTGTCACATGACTAAAACATTTCTCTGGCTGATTCTGGGTATATATTACCTCCTTTCCAAACACTAAGGTCTTCAGGGTTGCCCACAGAATATCATCATTCTGCTTTTGTCAACAAATCACTAAGGTGTCACATGACTAAAACATTTCTCTCGCTTGATTCTCGGTATATCTTTCCTCGTTTCCAAACACTAAGGTCTTCAGGTTGCCTTCTTCAATGTCACGCCAATCTTCGGTAAGGCCGGTAGCATCGCCGAGGGACACTATCAAGCCGGTGGCATTGTCAGGACCGCCACCATCGCTCAACTCTTTAAGACCGTCCATCTCCTCCTCTACAAGAACTTTACGGAGACGGAGATTGTGATAAGAGTGAACGGGAAAGATGCAGATGGGGAGCCCGCTGAGGTAATAGTCTTGCTCCTACTAACAGCCGAGACTTTCATGCTTTGTACAAATAGTATCTACTAGGTTTTATAGTTCAAGTTGAGAATCATAAAGCTGAGGTAACAGTCTTGCTCCTACTAACAGCCAAGACTTTCATGCTTTGTACAAATAGTATCTACTAGGTTTTATAGTTCAAGTTAAGAGTCATAAAGCTGAGGTAACAGTCTTGCTCCTACTAACAGCAGAGACTTTCATTCTTTGTACAAATAGTATCTACTAGGGTTTGTAGTTCAAGTTGAGGGCTAAAATCTTTCTTAGTTGTTGTTGGTGTTGGGAGGGGAGGGGAGGTGCTCAGGAGGGGAAGGGGGAATTGTGGGGGGTTGCAGTTCATGCATCTCTGTTGTATAAAAATGACAATTGGGTTTACTTGCCTGTGAATAGATTTTAGACATTAGCTGGTGACGGGAATCAGTGCAGAATAACAATTTCTTTGCCATTAACGGCTGTAATTGAGAGAAAGAGAGGACTATTAAACTAACATCTCAGGTCTACCATACACATGAAGGTTTATCTGGATTTGCCATTTTACTGATAAGACATTGGACCCACAGAATCAGGGTTCATGTAATCAATTTGATAGTCGTTACTCTCATCTAAATGATTCATTTTGTACAGGTATCATTCCGGGTTAAAGCAGATACCAGGCCAGTGGAGGAGACCGCAGTAGGTTTACCAAACAAAGATATACTTGAAAGTGATAAAACAGGTGATGGCCCAACAGAACCACCTTACAAATTCCAGATGATACCAGAGCAAAACAGGTTGGTTCTAAGTGCCATAAGCTAGCTAGTTAATGAGTGACATGCCAAAGAGGTGTGTGTGGGGAAAGGGGGTGGGATTGGGGGGAGGTGAGAATACATACATGCATACATAAACATATTTATATAACTCCTTTCCCAAAGACTCAAAGCGCTTTACAGCAACAGTACAAATAGTAAAACAAGAATTAAAATAAGTTGTTTCATATGATAGTAGAACTAAGGCATTAGTAGTCTAACTTCATCACTTTTGATGTGGTCTTTACACAACAAATTAATTTTAAAAAGACAAAAGTGTTCTAAAGTAAAGTCAGCTTACTTTAAGCATTTTGGGGGTTGAGTTTTGTGAATATTTGTTAATATACACTTAAGCATTGCTATAGCAACGAGAAGCGGGACATGAAAGTGCAGTGTAGACAAGGGAAAAAAACAATTGTCCCACCTGGGGTGTATTGTTATGTCATCTCATGAATAAACATCATCATCATAGTGATCCTTCATGAATATTCATAAATTTTGCAGGAAACCACAATTTGACAAAGAAGGAGAAGCTGAAATTAAAGGTCAGATTCCAGAGGTTGCAGAAGAACTCTTAAACGAGGATGTTAAGGGCAAACTGGCAGAATTGGACAAGTTACTTCAGGAGGGTAAGTTTTTCATCTTTATTGACAGGAGAATGAAGTGAAACACAGTTGAACTACTAATGAGAGTTATTTGAATGTTGCTTCATTTGACGGTATCAGAAGAATATTAATAGGCGAAGAAAATGTTACCGTCGTTTTCCGTTTATGTGCGAAAGACGTTTATAAAAAGGAAATTGTGTAAAGGAAAGTATGGTTGTACGGAAGGCATAGAAACTTATGAACCGTGATGTGTATATGTCGCGAGGTCCAGAAAAAACACAAGGGAAATTAAAACAGACCTTCACAGACAGAAAATGTTTTACTCTTTTTTTTGTCCGATGTGAAACTTTTTATGTCTTTTTATCTTTTTTTTAAATATTTTTTTTTATCTGTAGGTGACCTCACAGAGAAAGGCTACAACCAGGAGAAGACACTTCTTTTAACCGAGTACATCCAATCAGTTGACTTTGATGAGCAGAGAAGACTGGTTGCAGAACGAGGAGAGGGAGGGAAGGAGGAAGGGGATGAACTATTAGAGGAAAAGGAACAGAAAGAATTGACCAATGAGCAGAAAGAACTGTTGGTTCAAAGACGAGCCGAGAAACACGAACAGTTGGAAGCGCAGATACAGGAGGAGAAAAATAAATTACAATTCGTCCCAGGTGATGGTCAAGTGGGAATCGCTGGCCAAGGTAATTTACGACATGAGGGACTCGGTCAGGAGCAGTCGTTACAGGGTATACTAAAACAGGGTAATGTTGAGGACATCGGTGCAGGCCAGGTCAAAGATGGTCTGGATGGAGCTGTCCATTTCAATCAAGGTCAAGGTGTTGATGACCGCGGTGTTGGATTTCACCAACAGGTGGACGAAGAATTGAAGCAATTGTTGCCAAACGGTGCCGTCGAGCCGGATATAGAGCAGAAACGAAGTCTGGAAGATGATGCAAGACAACAGAGCCTGCTTCAACAATCCCTGCAACAACTGCAGTCTCAAGGCTTAAAAGCTGTAGATCAACAGAATGTCCTCCAAAGGGTTGAACAACAGCAACAGGGTATTCCACTACATGGTGGACAAGGACAGATAGTGGGACAAGTAGCTGGACAACAGCAGATGGTTGAACAGCAAATAGCTGGACAACAGCAAATGGTTGGACAGCAAGTAGCTGGACAACAGCAGATGGTTGGACAGCAAATACCTGGACAGCAAATAGCTGGACAACAGCAGATGGTTGGACAGCAAATAGCTGGACAACAGCAGATGGTTGGACAGCAAATACCTGGACAGCAAATAGCTGGACAGCAAATAGCTGGACAACAGCAGATGGTTGGACAGCAAATAGCTGGACAACAGCAGATGGTTGGACAGCAAATAGCTGGACAACAGCAGATGGTTGGACAGCAAATACCTGGACAGCAAATAGCTGGACAACAGCAGATGGTTGGACAGCAAATACCTGGACAACAGCAAATGGTTGGACAGCAACAACCTGGACTACCATTGAATGAAAATCCACAAAGAGGGAATGTGCAATTCCAACAGCCAATGCAGAAACCATACATACCCGACTTTAATTTTCAAAAACTCCATCAAGACATTCAGGAGAAACTGGAACATAAAATATTAGAAGAGAGAAAACCTGAGGGTGACTCAGAGAATAAAATAGTTGTGAATGGTGAAGAGGGCGAGGGTGAGGCTGAACGAGTAGTCGAGGAGAAAGAAGTGGGAGCAGGCATCGAAATGAGTCCAAATAGAAATGATGACAACCAAGGTATTATGAAGGACACCATCAAAAGAAGGAGATTACTTTCGGTGGAATATGGGCAGACTCTCTTAGAAAAATCTAAATCAAATGCTAAACGGAGCGCCGCCATCTTTGATAATGAAGTTGAAAATTCAAAGGACATACCTATTGGAAAATGGAGGATTCCAAACCTCAGACAAGATTTACTGCTACGAATGAAGATATCCGATGGGAAGGGAATCACAAAAGAAGAGAAATTAGCTATCATCAGAGGAAGAGCAGATTACGAAAAAGGAGCGAGTAAGACGACGGACCGACTGGAACCGCTCAACCAGGAGATGGTGAACATTAACGAGAAATATTCCAAGGAGAATAGTTTCCTGCCCTGGGAAAGATTCAATTTATTTGCCAATAAGAGCGATCAAAGTGAGGTGAGTCACCAATTAAAAAATCAGTTTTATTATGATTTTCTTAGAGATGTTACCGTGGTAAAAACAATATATCAAGCATAAAAAAAAGTTTTGGAATTTGAGACCACCAGTTTCCAAATTAAGTTTGCAAATTTCAAAAATTATTGTATAAACCAGAGGAAATTGTAAGAATTATTGTGGGGGTGGATAGTCTTTGGTAAAACCTGTAAGCTAATCTGTTGTCATAGATTTCTGGGATTGATGGCTGTTTTGACTGGCGACTAGTTTGTGTCAAAATTGCAGGTTCTTTGCATACATGTAAGCAGTTATTAATTAGTTAATTAATTCTCTTTCTTCCTTTTGATAATTTTTGCCTCTCTAATTTCCAAATCCACTCAATTTTTGTGATAAATGGTTCTTTTCTCATTTGGTAAGAAAACTTCATTTTCTCTGCACCACATTCTTCCTATATTTTGTAAAATATTATGAAATCTCATTTACATGTTTGAAGCACATATTCCGACTCATGTTTACAGGAAAACAGACTCGACAACTATCAACACCTAAGACATCGCAGTCGAAAACTCTTGGATACTTACGGAAATTCCCTGAGATACGTCAACAAACTGTACAACAAAAAATTTGGTTTTGTAGCTCGTAAAGTTCCCGCCCACATGGTGCACATGGTAGACGTCAATGTCATGAATGAACTACAAAATGAGTAAGTTTTTAATCTTCACTTTTCCAACTTTTGGTTTTTTGGTTTCCAACCTGCGGGAGATTTTGGAAGCTACTACAGATTCGCTTTCTGACAGTCTGCCTCGACAGATTAGTAGAACCAATTAACAATTATGGAATTTGTCTTTTCATTCGATCTTACTATGAACACTTTGAATTTATGTCGGAACTTAAAAATGTCACGCTTTTAAAATTTAGCTGGAATTTAGAATATTTATCGGAAGATTTCGGTGGCAGCAACGTAACGAAAACTAGACGATCGTTCACTCTCCGTAGCCGTCACAAATGAACATTTTCATCTTTCATCTTTCCAATTATCCAGATTCTCTGAGGAGTTTGACCTGACATCCTCACATCGTATCCGTCATTCCCAAGACATGCAGTTTTCATTTGCGTATATGTACTACATGATGAGTACGCCCAAGGAGGTCAACGCATCCGAAGTTTTCGATGAATTCGACACGGACGGATCCGGGTGAGATAGTCACGTAAACCGTCTGTAAATGTAGGCCAGTCGATGTTCAGTACACAAACAGCAATTGTTAAAGGCTTATAGAACTTTCAACCAGTATGGGTACCAGATGTATGTGTCCCTCTGGGAGATTTCCCATAGGGTGAAGCCACAAATCGGCGCCCTGCAACTATATTCACAAGTTACCTCCCAGGTCCCCATTTATACACCATGAGCAGAGAGGCAATGGAGATAAAGGACATACTGTAACTTTCTGACCAGGATTGGATTCCTTAGATCACAAGTCTGTTGACTTGTCACCATGACCCCTCCAAATCCATTAACCCCCCCACCCCCCTCCCCTCCCCCTCCCTTGCATGACAGGCCATAATATCAGCTACCAGGCATTGAGTAAACTGGGAGCAATATTTCATTGGTTTTAATATAAAGTCAGTATATCTAGTAAAATCATCACAATGCTGGTGAGCATTTCATAAGAGCGTTGTTTTCTTCCTACAAACAGCATACTGTCTGACCGAGAGATCCGAACCCTAGCAACTCGTCTGTACGAACTGCCTCTGGACTTACAGACTCTCTCAGGTTTGGAGAAGACCATCATCAACTGCTCCAAATTCTTCAAGGAGGAAATAGTCGTGGCAGATCCGGAGAAGCTTGAGGAGTATTACGTCAAAGAAATGGTGTGTACCCGATTCCTTAAAGGACTTCATGATTGGTGCATCTGTTATCTATGGAGCACTGTGATCGGTGCATACCCAATTCCTTAAAGGACTTCATGATTGGTGCAGCTGTTATCAATGGAATGCTGTGATTGATGCATATCAAATTCCTTGAAGGATTTCATGATGGGTTCATCTGTTATCTATGGAGTGCTGTGATTGGTGCATACCCAATTTCTTGAAAGGACTTGATGATTGGTGCATCTGTTATGTGTGAAGTGCTGTGATTGGTGCATATCAAATTTCTTACAGCAGTTTTTGATATTTGCATATCAAAAACTGTAGCAGTTTGTGATTGGTGCATATCTAACATTAGCAGGTTATGATATGTGCATATCTAAAGATGTAGCACATAATGATTGGTGCATATCAAACTGTAGCACTTTAAATTGATTAATATCTAACACTGTATCAGTTTATGATTGGTGCATATCTTTCTTTTTTTTTATATCAGTTTATGAACCATGCATATTCAATGTCAATTAGTGCTTTATAATTGGTACATATCTCACCTCCTCTAGCACTTTCTGATTGCTGTTTTTGTAAATTCTTTAATATCATCATTGTCATCTTTATGTCCACAGCCTCAAGTCAGCAAGGCACTCATGTTAAACTGTGGGCCTGTGATCAAGAAGATGGAAGCCAGTGTGGAAGGTCAAACTAAGTACAAGTAAGCTATTTTCTCTCACAGTAAATTTGGAATGCTGCGGTTTGATCAGTTCCTTCAACAATTTTGGTAGTGGGGCGATAAAGACGATATATTTACATATATCGTTGAGTTCACGCGTTCCTTCTCAAGTTCCTTCGCGAGTTCCTCCGCGAGTTCCTCCGCGAGTTCCTCCGCGAGTTCCTCCGCGAGTTCCTCCGCGAGTTCCTGCTTGCATGAGGTTCTTAAATACACACATATATATATATATATAGTCATGATTAATAAGAAACACTCGGAAATGATAAGCAATGCCAAAAAAAAAAAAATTGGATGTAACCATGGGCTGGTAACTCAATAGGTTCCTCATTGTAATCTCTTGCTAACCAAAAATGTCTTTGCTCTTTAATAACCACAACATATTTATATAGAGCTTTGCATAAAGTTATATTTCTCAAAGGTACTAAAATTGGGATGAGAGAAAAATTTAGTTAAACACAGTACATGAAATTATAAATAGTCAAAGAAAATACAAAAATTAATAAATAAGCTTAATGAAACTAAAATGGAATATTAAACGAGGGATTAGGTGATATGTAGAAAAAAAAATGATGCATTCTTAACATGTATCAGAACAGATTGGTTTGAGTTGAGACTTGAAACAATCTTAAAAGTGGGTAAAGAAATCAAGCTGTCCACATATAACATGAGATGTCCGGTCGGCATGGAAACCAAACTGTATTCAATCTATTAATTGTAATATTTCCCTCGATCATCAGATAATGACAGATTATCTATATGCACCCTTTTGGACCCATAATGCATTTCACTGTTCGCGACATTACACATTTTTCTTATCCAGGTACGAGATTATGGGTGAGGAGGAGATTGCCTTTAAGATGATCAGAACTAATGTATCCCATGTCATAGGTCAACTTGATGATGTCAGAAAAAACCCAAAGTAAGTCCTCATCTAAGACACTTGTCACCCCACACCCCCTCCCCAGTCACCCATTTTCCCATTCCCCTCCTTGATGGTGGATTTAATCAATTCATTGTAAGTCCATGTTTTATTGTACATGTTTACTGACAGATCGACAATGACTGGCAGAGTCATGAGATTAATCACCCCCCTTCCCCCCTCGAGATGAATACATCAGTGCCTCTCCTTGTAGCACTTTCCATTTTGCCTTAAGTTTATTATGAAAATGAGAATATGCTATTCTCTTTTTTATCACATTTCCGGGGTTCTCTATTTCCCTTGAATTCCAAAGCTGTAGCCCCCTCTGACCCCTGCTTCCCCCTATAGCCCCCTGTTGCCCCCCACTCTGGCCTTCCTCTCTTGAGGCCTGATGATTGCTACAATCTCTTTGCAGCAGTTTTACAATTGGTGCATTTATAATCCTTTGTATCAGTTTTGTATTGTGTGGCTGACACACAACTGTTGTGAACAAAATCAGTGGCTATATGTTATCACTTGCAAAATTATGAAATCTATTCGCCCGAATGTTGCGGGAGATTTATTCAAGTCTTCCCATGTTGTACATTTTCGTTCTGTCATTCTGTCCATGCCACAGGAAGTTTGTGTGTCTGAATGACAATATCAACCACAATGCTGAAGGTGCTAAGATGGTCAAAGCCGTCCTGCAGGATTATTACGAAGCCATGTTTCCGATTCCATCCCAGTTTGAGCTTCCCAGAGAGTATCGTAACAGATTCTTGCATATAGACGAACTGTCAGAGTGGTAAGTGCGACAGAAATATGCATCTTCATTTCGATCTTGCGTTTGTTCAGTTATATTTTAAATTTGAATAAAGAAATTAACCTCAGTAAATGATGAATCTTGGCAATGAAGGAAATATATTCTCACCTCTCACCTTTATTTCAAAAGAACAATGATGAAACCCTCTCTCCATGCTCACCCTCCTCCACCCCTACTCCACCCCTACTCCACCCCTACTCTCCATCCCTTCTCCACCCCTCCTCCACCCCTATACTGTAGTGAAGGTATGCAAATGTGTAAGTGAAAAAGGAAACGTTAATTAATACTTAAAAACTTAATATTTTCATGTCATATCATATATGTAGTGTCTTTCCTTACAACATGTCAATTTTTGAAATGATGAAAAAGTCTCTTTTAATTTTGATATTTCAGGCGGGTTTATCGTGATTGGCTACGTTTTTGGACCCATATATCTCTTGGTGCATTGGTTCTGTTTAGTATTGCTACATTCTGCTCTAACCAGGTAACATTGTAATTTCTCAAACCTCTCTGCTCTGTTTTAGATTGAAATTGTATTTAAACTTTTAGGGGAAAAAATAACAACAACTTATGTGTCAGGGAAGTAACTTTGTCTTTCCTTTATTTGTAATTTTTTTTTTTTTGTGTAAACAGTTTTCCATTTAAAGAATGCCGATACATGTTAGGCACTGGCTCAGAGGTGCAGGTACTGTCGAAACCATGGTTTGAATTAACCGACGGCACCGACACATTGCGGTCGATGCCCCTAACCTGGTCCGTTACTGCCCTTAAAAATGACCTGTTATTGACCAAAGCAAATGCATTGCCCCCTTCAGTCAAGTTGCTGAAGGTGTCCTCGGATATGATATCCGCTATTAAGCTTGGACTCATTTCCCAAAGGTATGAGTCAAAAGTGTGGAAGAAAAAGTGATGCGATCCTGTTCTTCTGTCATTTCTTTATCTGTATTCTTTCACTTTTGAAGAAATGCCTAGATGCCCTTTCAAATTTTAATAAGTGCCTTGGTGGCCATTTTGATAACTGAGAAATGACCATGATGCCCTGTCATGAAAATCCAATACAATTTGTAATTTGCCTTAGAGAAAACAAAATTGGCATGTTCCCTTGATCCTTAATTCCAGCCCTGCTCTTCATGTGTCTAACATCCTTGAATGTAGATTTCCATTAAATACCACTAAGTTAGAAAATTGATTCTTTCCAAAAAATCCCCCCATCCCTCGGTAGAAGTAAAATAAGATGGAAGTGTTTTAAAGGAGGAGCAGCTCTGAATAAGTAAGTAAGTAAAACTTTATTGCTCCATAAAATAAGAAATACAAAAATATATATAAAACTATATTTATAATTACAATTAATAATTAAAGAAGGTAAGATCAAGTTAAATAGTTAAAGACAGAGCCAACCCATCCAAAGACTAGGCAACCACCTAACGACTCAAATTGCTGTTGTAAAGTTTTATTGCACGCGGGATAAATTTTTTTTTTAACGATTAACTGAGTTATATCTCCTTTTTTCGTCTCCATCTCATCAGTTGGTCGGTTGCAAGAGGAGATGCTGTGGTAGGAGGAGAAGGAGAGTTTGCGGAGATATATCAGAGAGGGTCTTCCATGTATGATGGCGGTGACGGTAATCATAATGGGATTGTGCTAATATTATTGGAAGAAGAATTTTGCACGTATTTTCAATGTGCAGACTTTGCCCAGTGGCTTTCATTCGTTTGCGTCCAAGGATGCGTCATAAAAAAGATGTCCGTGTGGTCTAAGGCTTTAAGGAAGCCCGACGATCCAGAAAGATGCCGGGCTCAAGTTAAGATGCAACGTCGGTTCCGTCTTGCAGCACCCATAGTTAGATAATTTATGAATTTTTCAGATCCATGCTGAGTTGGTTTTCTTCTTATGGGGAGTAACTGTTGTGATAGTTATGTAGGAAATAGGCAGTGGTGAATTTTTAAATGCTGTAAGAGTACAGTGTACTGTTGTACAGTGTTCTACTGTGCTGTTGTACAGTACAGTGGTGGTTACACTGCTGAAATCCACCCGTGAAGCCGAGCGTGGACGTCCCCGCATCTCGGAAAGTGAGAAACTCTTGAACTTCCCAGTTGCGCAGTATTTCAAATTAATTCAAAGAAAAAAGGTTCACCATGACATAAATAATAGATATTACAGGTGCTTCTTCAAGCAAGACTTGTGGTATGGAGTACAACAGCATCAGTATCGATTTAAGTAGATAAAGAGTACATGTGTGAGTACAAGACTGGAGCCATGAGTCAGAGTACTGGGTTTTGAAATAGCTTGTATACTAGATTCCAAGATACCTCAAGTACAAATCCATCAGGGTGAGTTCGAGTACATTTCCATCAGGGTGAGTTTGAGTACAGGCAATTATCATGTCACATGACATGTCACCTGACACCATATGCGGACCACATTGCAGTGGAATAATTTAATTTTACAGGGTAATTCCGAAGGCCGAATATCATTGGTTAAAACAAAAGTACCGGAAATTGTTTTGTGCATCGTCAGGTCAAGACCACGTCTTAAAAAGTTTGTGTCATGGGAGATGCACATATTGGAAAATTTTTGACTCTTTATAAATGCTTCTTTAAGAGATTAGAGCTAATTATGTCGTCATGACAACTGCACTGAAAAAAAGTATTTCTTTCCATTTGTAAATGTACACATCATTTATACCCTGAAGAAGATGATGTTGATGTAACTTGCATAGTGCTTTCTCTGTTGCATTGTGTGCTGATTGCATTGCATTGTATTTACTATGCTGTTTGCATAGTGCTGATTCTAAGTGAAGAGACAATTGACAACTTAGCAAGCATTCCAAATGTAATGACATTACAAGGATAAAATCAAGACCATTATTATATTAGGAATGGCAGAATTTGTGAATAATATTTGTCATGATGACATCACACAGGACTACCTACTATGATCCATTACCAGGATTAAGGAAGGCATTATCCAGTAAAATAGTTAACATATTAAAAAAAAATTCAAATTTAAAAATTTTCTGGAGTCAGTAACTAAAAATGGTGCTCGTAACAGGTGTTGGACTTAACTTTTTATCAATGTATTAGTGAGTCTGTCTGGATGTTTAGGTTAGTTTGGTCTTATTCTAATAACTTGGAGGTAACTTTTGTGTAACAAAAGGTGGAGTTAACTTTTTCTTTGTTTTTTAGCACATTACATCAATAAGCTGTCTCTGCATGTAATTTTAAAGAGATGCTTTTTTTGTACAATGGTCATATGGTACAAAGCAGAAGAGGTGTTAATTTGTTGGGGTAGAATGGTCGTTGTAAGAGTTTGTCATCTTTATAAAATAATGTACCTTGGCTTATGCACTAGTTTAGCCTAAGCTGCTTTATCCTATCAATAGTAAAAGCCTAGATCTAAGGTTACTTATTTGAAAAAAGATACGTTTCCAATGACCTGAAGAAGCGGTCTAAACTGATTGGAGAGAATTTTGTGGCAGAATGTATTGATCTTGACAGGGTACGTGCATGACACCGATATCAGATTTTTCAGCTTGGGCATTCTCAATACAAGATCAGAAAGATTGAAGATCTGTTATTATTGATAAGTTTTGGACATTTTGTTCTCCAGTTGGAGTAGCCAGATGGCCAAATCACCATTGATAAAGTTTTTCTACTGCATTGCTAATGACTTTGTCAGAATGGCCTAAAACATCCTGACATTTTAATTTTTGTTGTTGTTAAGCCACCAAGACCTACGCTGACATAAGATAAATAAAGGACATCTCCTCTAAGATGTCCTCTAAGATAAATACACATGTCCTCTAATATAAATCGAGGACATCTCCTCTAAGTTGTCCTCTAAGATAAATACACATGTCCTCTAAGATAAATCGAGGACATCTCTAAGATGTCCTCTAAGATAAATACACATGTCCTCTAAGATAAATCGAGGACATCTCCTCTAAGATGTCCTCTAAGATAAATACACATGTCCTCTAGGATAAATACAGATGTCCTCTAAGATAAATAGAAGACGTCTCCTCTAAGATGTCCTCTAAGATAAATACACATGTCCTCTAAGATAAATAGAAGACGTCTCCTAAGATGTCCTCTAAGATAAATACACATGTCCTCTAAGATAAATCGAGGACATTTCCAGAGAGAGTCTGACTTATGGTAATCCTTATTTCAACATTTACATATCAGATGTGTCTAACTTTGCAGAAAATATTTGGGGCATTCTTTTTTCGTCAGCTGTTAATTTTTAAGACATTCATCTGTTCTTCATCAGTCTGGCTTTCTAGAACGAATAGTTTTTTCATCAAACGGTGTTGTTATCCAATGGTTTTCTTTTTCAACGAAATTGCTTTTGTTTATAATGAGTAAATCTGATAGATTTGTTTTTCTTCAATCAGATGAAGCCTTTTTTGTTTAATTACTATAATTATCAAAGGTGAATTTGCTTGATTATCGAAGATTTAGTTGCAAATTAATGGCTGTTAGTAATTCTACCTCTATAGTTATCTTCAATCTTTGTTAACGGTTTCCATTGCAAATAATGTCAGTGGATTCTGAATGAGTGACAAAAATTTGTCACAAATATTTTTCCAGATTGGTTTTTGTTTCTATTTTGTTTCTTTACCTCTTTATCTCTCTCTCTCTTTGGTTTAAAATGGTATCACTCTGGAAATTTTCATATGTATATTTAGCTTGAAAGTTAATATTTTCATACAAATATAAGCAATATATATATTTCATTATTGACTTTTCTTTATTAATTTTCTTCCTCAGGATGGGTGGCAGCTAGGTGAGGGGGGTATTAAAGTTTCTCTTGTTAAGTTTCATTTTAAATTTTTTTTTAAACTTTTATTTATTTATATTTTGGCCAGGAAATGAGGCGTGTCACTCTTCTGTTGGTCAATATTAAGTCTAACCCAGATCATTACAAAATCCTGTAAGGTAAACATTCATTGAAGTTTATTAAAAGGGATATTCTGTTTGCTGGAGTAGACTATCTGGTAAAAATTTATAATTTTAATTTTCTGCATTTTTAGGTAAAAACTGCATCTTTGTAGCATTTAGACTTGTGAAAATACAAAGTTTTCAAATTTGGTGGTATTTGGTGAATTTATCTGGCAACAACAAAGTGAATGACATCACAGCAATTCAGCTTAAAATGTTTTTGATTTCTGTGGGTAGTAATGCATGTGTCATGCCTGCCCACTCTGTTTCTTTCAGATTTTTGAATTTTATCATTTTATCATTTTATCATTTCTAAAAGTAGTTACAACTAAATCATGAACAGAAAACCGACCGAAAAATTGTAATTTTTAGTATCTTCAAAATAATCTGTTATATAAAGTAAGTGTACTCTAAGAACAGATGGAATACAAAACACCTAACACCTACGAGCAAATGGTTTGGTTATTTAAAGGCTTGTTTTCCTTTCTATTTGAGTAGTTGTAAAGTTATTTTCCATTTTAATTTTAAAGTGTCCACAGTACTGACATAAACTTCAACAAGCTCAAATAGCTGAAACTTCCGTTAGTACTTCCCAAGAGTTTCTCATCTTCCTAATTATTTCCCCCCAACCTTCCGGAATTTTACGTTTAAAGGGGAGAGGCATTAAAGTGCTTGTTTAAGTTTTGAGTATGATTGAACTTTACCAGATGAGTTTTTTTTTTCATATCTGGAGTGTAAAGTTGGCTCGTCCAAATATCAAATCTAAAGAGATTTGCCTGCCAGGGTTTGAATCAAACCCAAAAGTTTCTTTTCTAACAAATTCATTACAGTTTTATATTAAAACTTTTGCACATTTCATTTTTTTTTTTGCAACAACTCCATCACCATTTTTATTTTACTACTGAGAAATTTAGAACATTTCCATGTGTGTCAGTTTCTTCTCTGAACTTAACATATTCGTAATATTATTTTTTTGTTATTAATTTTTTTCACCAGCTTTACTATCTATCTATGCATGATCTAAAACCTTTGAACTGAATGGTTAGTAACATACATTGCCAAAGTTGACAGTGGGTTTGTTCTCCATACGTGTCATGCAAGTGTTTTTAAAACATGACACAATTGTCTACAATTTAAAATGTAGCTTTAAATTGACATAGAAGTGAACTTAAAAATGTAGCATTTGAGTCAAACTGCAATGATCTGTTACCGCCAACAATTTTAAGTATATTAATATAAGAGCTTAAAATTTTCCCCAAATTTGAAGTAAGGGCCAATTTTTAGTCATTCTAGCCAAAAATTCTGCTGCTGCTACTGATGAAATTTGCCTCTAAGTCCCCAAAATGGTGTTGGGAGTAAATAAAACAGAATAAAATTACAACTGTGGTTTTTCTTGAGAAGTATTTACAGGCTTGACTAAATGCAATATTAACTCGACACTACTTTCACAATAATTGGTCTGTTTGCTACGCTGGGAATAAATCTTTCAATTTGTAGCATTTCAAAGCAAGAAACTGTTCAAATTGTTGCAAGTCAGATGGGAAATTATATTTCTAATTGTGAGCTAAAATTGAACCAAAAACGTGGCGTGTCTTGATTGTAGCTGCAACAGCAATGCTAGTTTATTTTGCGTTCAGTACATATTGATGACAATGATACAGATGACGAGGAAACAGAACCATGTAAAAGCACATAACTGCCACATATTAGAGATCTCACTGTATTCTGTGAATAGATGTACGCTGAGACATCAAGCACACAGGAATTTCACATCAAAGCTGCCTTTGGTTTTGTCTAGAATGTTTTTGTCGCACAGATATTTTTTCATTAAGTTTTTGATTCTATAAAAAAAAGTCCATCAATTCATGCTCGAACCGGTTTAATAGTCAATTATTCATCACATTTGGTTTCTTTTCTACATTTTTTTTCATTAAATGATTGCATGTCACTGGAAATGTTTGTACATTTTGGAGATGGGTACATGTAATAAAAACTATGGAAACTAATTTTTTCATTTTTCTCAATTGTCAGTATATTGTTCTGCTAAACCAATCTGGCCCTCAAAATTCAGTCAATGAATTCAGGGGGGGAATTCAGGGGTGGACTGACGATGATCTGGGCGGGCCCCCTGGAAAAAATGGTCATTTCTTCGAACTCTTTCCCTGGGAATTAATTTAAACATCAGACCCAAATTGACCTGTATCCCAATAATAAGTAATCTTAAGAGTACAAACTCAGATAATGTGAGAATAGTCAAGAGTTCAAACTCAAAAGACAAAAGTTTTGGATTTTCTGCTCATTTCCTCCTTTCATGCTGAAGTTCAAATATTACTTGTACTGTACACTGTTTCATGTTATAGTACTGTTATGTGTAACCACAATTGGATGTTATTATGTCAGTAATGTATGCAAAGGTTCTTTCCTGCCAATTGCAGGTGGATCGGTATTAGTATATTATTTGTGTGCATATTTGTTTGATAGGTTCTGTTTCATCACACTTGCTACTGTAGGCCACTGTCATCCCAGGTACAGGATCCGCTGCTGTAATGGTCTCATTGGCTTGGTGAGTACATAGGTAGTTATGTATCATAAGTGGTTTTAGAATCGAGATACGAAATATTGGCTTCTAGTTATAACCTGGTGATGAGTTTGAAAAATTTGGACACAGGGTAGTTGGTTTCCATGATTCTATCTTGTCATTCTTTAACCTGAAACTCTATATCTATATATTACCAAATAACCTATGTTAGGTTCATTAAAATGTTATTGTACCACTGTTTGATATTAAGAGAAAGTGTTAAGCTTAAGGTAAATTGTCTTCTTGTCATTTGGAACATGGGTAAACATTACAAAGTGTCTCCCATGAATTGTATGGTAGTCCATGTAATCTGTATTGTTGTTGTGACATATTACCGTAGTAATATCATTCATGTTAAAGATACTTTCAGTTGTAACATGGGAAAGAGTTATTTTGGTGCTCACTTTGAAATTCATGTTTGACGTTATTCATGTTGCTGGTATTCGTACTTACATTTTGTTCAATGTAGATTTCATTGATATTTTATGGATTGATGGTTCATGATAGTCCAATTAGAATGCTATTTTAGACTGGATAATGGGTCATAGCAAATGGTCTGTACTCTGTTGTGATAACATGATAAATTGTGAGGGTGCTATTTCATGTACTATACTTTCCTTTCATTCCATTAGGTAATGCGTTTGAACTAATGTTCTAATCTTGTGTGTTGTACCCCCACCCAAGATGTGATGTGAACTACCGACGACTCATAGATTGATCAGTATGAATAGTTAAGGGATGGTCATTTGGATAATTATAATATTAATTGTTAAATCCTTGTTAATGGATATAGAGGTGGTAATCTAGTGCCCATGCATCTTGGTATTCCCAATATTGTACTCTCATGTTTTGGGGTGCATGGACAAATAACTAAAGTTTATGCACATGACCAATCCTTTTGTGTGACAAACAAACAAATATCATGTTTTATTGTTGTACATGTATCTAATCCTGTTCTCATATATATTTTATTTCACATGTTTCAGAGGCTGTTTCCCCTCGGGTAATAAATTGACAGTGGCTCTAATCTCTGATGTCGCCCTTATTCTAATCGACGGTCTTACCCATCTTGTCTTCTTTCTTCCGTGGTGCCCGTCCCTTTAATACAGGTAAGGAACAACTTTATTAATTTGGAAACCAAAATGGTATAATCAGTTGAAGAAATAAATTCTATGTATAATAAAAACACAAAGTTTCAATTTGTTTCCATTATTAATACATTCATATTTATTTTTCATAATATATTCCAATCAAGCTGCTAGATCACAAAAAGAAAAAAATAGATAAATTAAATTGCATCATTTGGGACACTTAATTTCAAATTCCCTCAACTACAGATTTTTTTTTTGCATTTAAATGGATCTTCTGGTGGCTGAAGTTGATTGCAAAAATAGCAAAGTTGCTGAA
Organism: Apostichopus japonicus; assembly: GCF_037975245.1. NCBI lineage: Eukaryota > Metazoa > Echinodermata > Holothuroidea > Aspidochirotida > Stichopodidae > Apostichopus > Apostichopus japonicus. The sequence continues at coordinate 22,920,447 of NC_092567.1, read as the reverse complement.
ACTTTTGGTGAAACCATATCTTTATAGCATTTTGTGATATTTTGTAAATTCATCTGGCAAAAGCAGAATGGATGTCATCCGGGCACTTCAGCAGATAAAGTCTTTGTTTTTCTTGATAACATGTCCATCATTTATCCATACAGGAAAAGAATATTTCTACAAAACAGATATACATTTAGAAAATTCTAAGTACAGAGAACTTTGACAGTTAAGCAAACATTCCATGTGTATCAGGTTTCAAGGATACACCAACAAGATGATTATAATAGCCTTAGAAGGAAAAGCTTTTGAAGAGCATTTGCCTGATGACATCACAGATCCCCCCCCCCAACTGTGATCCAGCTTCCTGGAGTTGTTGAGAGTTAAGCCTGTTAAAATAGGTGACATTTTCAAGCATTTCTCTAGTACATTGTTTTTTTCACCAAAAAATTTGAAAGTCAACATGCTGAATTCTGGTAAAAGCACAAAATCGATATTTAGCACTGAAGGCCTTGTCATCCACTACTGCTATATGAAGCATACATTCACACAAGGGAGTTTATTTTATACGCTATAAAGTTTCAGCCATCCTCATAGGCTAACATTAGAACTTGATATGGAGACTTATAAGTTTTTGTTTAGTATCAGACACAACTGTTTCAGCAATTTTAACTTCATGAAGTTGTGTGCCTTTTTAATGGAATGCATAATTGTTCTTCGAAATATCCATTAACAGAAAATAACGATAACACCAAAAACTGTCTGCTAACTTTTCCAGCAAAGTTTTAGTCAAAATGGCAACTTCTTTGTAGGGACAAACCAAATTAATGTTCAATGATTAAATCATCATCAGGTGCTAAGTGCTGACTCAAGGCTGATAGAAAGTTGTCTACATTTATGCAACAGCTTAACTATGCTAATTAATTAATTTACATCTCGGAACAATTTGAATATTCATGATGTTTCAATTTCCACCCACCCAGTTGGGATGATTTTCATAACATACAGTCCTTTCATGTCACGCTTTTCAAGAAACTTTATGTGGAGAAGTTTCTCCTGTTTCTATTGTTTTGGAACAACTGTTTGTATTGTCATTATAATTACCTTGGAGTATGAAAGAGGAAAGTGTAGAGTGGTAGTAAAGTTAAGAAATTGTTCCAATCCAGCTGACTCCAAATATGTAACTTTTCAACATTTGTCACATTTCTGGAAGTCAATCAATATAGAAATTAATATAATATGTACCAGCCATTTTTACAAAAGATGAAATTAGAAAGACTTCCAAAGATGAACTAATTGAAATAATTTTTAAGCCTCTGGCAAACATAAAGACTTTGAATTTCTAACTAAAAGTTTGCTACTGCTTGGTAACCAACTAGACTAGGTAATTAAGGTCCAAAATGAATTTCAGTTGACGAATTTGCTTCAGAAATCTTGAAGTAGGTTCATAATAATAAATATATATATTTAAATTTTCATGTTGTTTACTATTGTCTCAATGCAAAACGATTTGATTTGATCAAAATGTGTTGCTCAACACCCATACAACATTGGTTATGCATTATCTCTTTAAATCCATCGTTACACAATGGTACAATCACACTTACTCGAAGGCTTTTCCGAGAAATGTGGAATGGAAAATCACCAAAAAAATTAAAACATGACATCTTCTGTTTGGTATAATGATGAAATCACCTTGGATGGTTCAAATCTTTCTTGCTGAACAACGGTTGCGAGTTACAGCTTGCGTAGCAGTGACTTCCTTGGACTGGCCATCCTATCATCACAGTTACCAAACAGTTACAACCAAATGAAAATACAATTTCTATGAACGAAAGCAATATTTCCTTCACGTAAACGGAAATTTCAAAAGGATATTTGCAAGCGAAAAATTTTGACGATTGACTGTGGCTATGAATACTGATCGATAGATGTACAAAACTAGCCATGACCTTCATTTTCTCTTTCCTGGTGTCTTCAAACAGAGTTCTTGGTGTCATAAATTCTTGTCATCTTTCATTTTTTTGAACTTGCAAGTTGTCTTTAAATAGAACTGACATACAACACTGATACGACATGTCTTGAGTACTTTCTACCTAACAGCTATTAGACTTAGCGGTCATAGCTTCTCCAGGAAGCAAAAAAGATTAACATTTACAGGTTTGGAAATCTCCTTTTTCCAGATCGCTGAAGTACTACCTAATGCAAGCCATGTTTTAGCTGGCTGCACAGCCTAGATTGTTCTTACTGAAGAATACATGAGGGAGGGGGTGGTAAGGAAAAGAGAGTTGAATTGTAAGAAATTCATTTTGATGTCACCATCATGCAAAAATGGTTCAAGTTTTGTTGGCTTTGGTGGTTGTGGATCATATTCCTCACCTGGTAGTGGCACCATTTTCTACTTGTCTACTTGACATCAGGAATATCTTTCAGACATAATCCTTTTGAAATAATTCTTCATTCCTTACGAAGATGCTCTACCCGCTGATGTCTACCGTTAGGTATAAAAACTGCAACTGATGCACCGATTATCCTGCATAAACTGAATTCAACTACGGGCTCCTCTTTTGGTGAAATCAAAGGTGCCACCCTCTATCATCCTGAGAGTTGATACCAGAACTTGGTGATGATTTTAAGTAGGATTCACTCTCCAACTTGAATCAGCTCATGTCAGTGTGGGTATCATGGTTGGTGAATACTGTCTTGTTACCGTCAGTAGCGCCCTCTATCGTCATGGGCGACGAAACCAGGACTTGTTGTAGGTCCTTAAATTAACAAGAAAAAGAACATGAACAAACAAGAACGTTAACTCATTCAGGAAAGCAGCAGCAAGCGCCATGTGTCTTTTAGTTGCATTATTATTCAATTAACTGATATTCTGCAACAAATCCCTAACCAAGACACCAAAGCAACTTTTTAAATTTATTTGCAGATATTTTATTAATAATTTACTTTGCACATGTGATTTATACTAATTTACAGGTGACAAAATTCAAAGAACTGATTAAACTTTATCATTTATCACTTGTTAACTAATCCTCACTTTTTGATTAAAAAATTTCAATTACATATTGAGCAATATGTGTTAAAGTTTGGTAAAATTGCAGATAAACTGAAAAAGTTGCACAAAAGTGCCCACTTCTCATCTCCCATAAGACAACAGGTTTGAAGGGCAATGTAGAAGGAACATCAGAGCCATATACACAGATGTATAAGAATATTAAAGTAAACCCCAAATCAGGTTGTTGAATGTAGGAGAATGACGGTGGGGAAGGGGAGGGGCATTGGATATGGGGCAGGGGATGAAGCAAGTCATAGGCAACAATGATGATAGGCATTAATTTATCTGACATTGCACATTAACAGTTTTATGCAAGTTCAATTGCAAAGAGTTTCTCTTACAAAGAAGGATATTATTTTCACACTTTTGTTTAACCATACATGAATGTAAAATCTGCAGTGCAAAAATGTTAACAGAAAAAAAAGTAAATGTTGAGGGTAAATGAAACCATTAAGGGAACACAAAACCACACACAGACACAGCCACACCAACACTGACATTCGGCAGATGTTTCTTACTCACCGTTTGATTCAAGACAGCTGTAGTCCTAAGTTCGTCACTTCCGTCGTCAAGGTTGGTCGTCTTCACGGTACCGAATGCTGTTTCAGGGTCCAATGTGGAGACCATGGCCATTGACTGGCTACTGGAGACTGAGTTTGTTGATGAGGCACTTGTACTAACTGTATTACTGAGAAGCATGGTCTGTGGTGTTGACTGAGAAAAAAAAACAGAGAGAGTTCATTATCCTCATTGAGAGATGAAAATGATGTAAAATCTTAACTTGACTTGAGTTCTTAAACATATAGATGGACACTATTATTTTACTTATTTCAAGCAAAAATTGGATATTCCTGTCGCTGGAGTTGATTGCTTCAAAAAGAGGTTGGTAATTTTCTGCATGGTAAGGTCAAAACCACATCCTCATAGCATTTTGTATCGCCAAGTTATGAATTTGTCAAAATTTGGTGGTATTTTGTAAATTAATGCATCTGGCCACAGCTGAGTGAATAATGCCATCACAACAATCCAGCTGAATGTTTTGTTTTTCTTTATCATATTTAACTCACTTATTTCAAATAAAGTGATATCCTACCAAAAAGTTGCATTTTGATGAAGTTCTAAATGTAGCCAATATTAAAAGCTAAGCAAATATTTCAGATTTCAAGGATAAATCAACAACATGTGTTGTAACATGAATTCAGACAATCTGTATATTAACTAATGCTTACAACTGATAAATGCAACAAGAGTTATCGAATATCTCTTACAAATAAACACAGATTGAAGGTTGGTGAAACTAGGATCAGTTTATGATTTTTCATTAACAACTTTTCAAGTTTGCAATTTATCCGAAAAACCCAGAAAACAATGGCAGTATGGAGCCGAACCCAGACTACAGATGGCAGACTAATGCATAGTATGCTTATGCTACCTATGAATTACAAGTGTATTTTATTTACCTGGTATGTCCCGTCAGACATGACCGTAGTAAATGTTTTCTTGGCTGCTGATGTCGTTAGGGGTTGTGTCGAGGTGGTCTGTGAGATCAGTATTGTGTTAGACTCTGGCTGTGTGATCTGTAGTTCTACTTCTCCCTTGGAGGCTTCTCCGACCAACGACCTACCGGCAGCTGGAGATATAGTGACTGAAAAAATGAAGAGAATGAAACAAAAAATAGACATAAATATGGACTTTTTATTTTTTATTTTTATTTTTTTTTACTAAATCTAAAGTGTATTTGTGTATAAATATGCTGTAAGGGATACCAATGGTGACAAAGACTTAACACAGAGAATGTGGGTAGGCAGCAATATGTCTGTACTTTATGAATCACTGATTTATTCTCACATTCCAGGATTACAGATGCAGTGATGCATGCTGGGATTAAAATAACAATTAACTTATCAATAATCATATATGTATGTATTATATGTCCATGTTACACTAAAGCAACCGCATGTATTTTACTACAGCTTCTACCACAAATAGGATAAGTAGATTTGTTACTATGATAACTAATTCATAACAGTAACACCCTTCTGACCAAGTGTTTGAAAAGAAGTAGGCAAATTCTACATAAATCTGGCATAAAAAGAAACGTGATCTTAAAATAACTGCTGGTTGGGATAAAATCCTAAAACAACCTGCTGATTAAAAAATTTCACCATAGTAACAAAAAAGGAAGAGGGTAAAGTTTCCATAGCAACAGCATCCCTGAAATGTCCTACGATTTGTTACATTTTGTGACTGTAGTCGAACACATCATACAAGTTACTTAGGCAGCCATCAGTTTTGGATGAACTCCACCGAGAGGTTGAAACAAGACCACTCACCTTGAGATGGTGGAATTTCATCAATGATACCGTGGGCTGTTCTTCTGTGCAACGATAGCGTTGATATTTGCCGGTAGTTTTTACCGCACACCATACACGTGTACGGCTTGCTGTACGTGTGTACCACATGATGCTTGTAGAGGCTTGAATATTCAGTGAATCGCTTACCACAGCCTGAGACTGTGCAGACATATGGTTTCTCACCTGTGGACATTATAGTAAAATACTGGTGATATTTACTTCTGGATGTAACAGAATTCAAGCAAATTTAGCTATTGAAAATTTTTTTTTTTGTAAAACAAAATTTACTTAATATGTAAGAAATGAGCACCTCTGGAACAATCCATGTTATTTTGAATATGGAGCACTGGCTGGGCAAAAGTAAGTGAAATAGAACATTACTTCTTGGAGTTTCTTGTCCTATAAAGATCCCTATCACAATTTCACAGACATAGTATGGGTTTTACCTTTCCATTTACCTGAATGTTTTAGGTTTGACCTTTCACATACCTGAATGTATTAGGTTTTACCTTTCCATTTACCTGAATGTTTTAGGTTTGACCTTTCACATACCTGAATGTATTAGGTTTTACCTTTCCATTTACCTGAATGTTTTAGGTTTTACCTTTCACATACCTGAATGTATTAGGTTTTACCTTTCACATACCTGAATGTTTTAGGTTTTACCTTTCACATACCTGAATGTTTTAGGTTTTACCTTTCACATACCTGAATGTTTTAGGTTTTACCTTTCACATACCTGAATGTTTTAGGTTTTACCTTTCACATACCTGAATGTTTTAGGTTTTACCTTTCACATACCTGAATGTTTTAGGTTTTACCTTCCATTTACCTGAATGTATTCTCATATGGTTTTTAAAGTTTGTTGCACTTGAAAAAGCTCTGTCGCAATTTGGTTCCTGGCAGACATAAGGCCGTTCACCAGTGTGCGTCCGTATGTGTACCTTGCGGATGTTTGATGTTGTGAAGCGTTTATCACATCCTTCAAAGGGACATTTGAAAGGTCTTTCACCTGATACAAAAAAAAGAACAGTAGGGGTAATATTAGGAAGCTTGAGAGACAAAATATTCATTCAAATCATCATCTATAAATCCTTGTCTGAGAAAGTATCCAATGAAAACTGTGCACTATAAGGGTATGTAAACTAAATTATTAACAAGTATAGGATACCATCTTCCCTATTAGCTCTGGTAATGTGCACTGTTCTAATAATAACAACAAAGGGAACACACTAAGAATAATAAAGCACTAAATTAAACACAGCCATGTGTGTCCTTACATGTTCTAAATTTTCACCTAAAATCTTAGGTCTTTGCACATAAAATACAAACACAACAATGTTATTCAAATCTCAATGACTTTTGTCTTTATTTGTACCTAAAATCATGAATGTTCTTACACAAATATATAACAACCCATAACTGCTAGCACAAATGCACAGTTTGCGACTATCTTAATAAAGTACAAAACCAAAACAGTTATCACAAATCCACCTGTGTGTGTCCTTATGTGTTTGCACAGTACGGTACTCAACCAGAACAGTGACCACAAATCCACCTGTGTGTGTCCTTATGTGTTTGCACAGTACGGTACTCAACCAGAACTGTTACCACAAACTCACCTGTGTGTGTCCTTATGTTCTTGCACAGTTCAGTGAACAGTTACCACAAACTCACCTGTGTGTGTCAGTATGTTTTAGCACAGTACGATACACAACCAGAACAGCTACCACAAACTAACCTGTATGTGTCCTTATGTTTTGCACAGTACGATACACAACCAGAACTGTTACCACAAACTCACCTGTGTGTGTCTTTATGGTCTTGCACAGTACAGTACACAACCAGAACTGTTACCACAAACTCACCTGTGTGTGTCCTTATGTTCTTGCACAGTTCAGTGAACAGTTACCACAAACTCACCTGTGTGTGTCAGTATGTTTTAGCACAGTACGATACACAACCAGAACAGCTACCACAAACTAACCTGTATGTGTCCTTATGTTTTGCACAGTATGATACACAACCAGAACAGTTACCACAAACTAACCTGTGTGTGTCCTTACGTGTTTGCACAGTACAGTACACAACCAGAACAGCTACCACAAACTCACCTGTGTGTGTCCTTATGTGTTTGCACAGTACAGTACACAACCAGAACAACTACCACAAACTCACCAGTGTGTGTCCTTATGTGCTTCTGAAGATCCCCTGAAGTCTTAAATGCCTTTGCACAGTTAGCAAAGGGACATTTATACGGCTTCTCCCCGGTATGAACTCTTGTGTGACTCTTCAGGCCATAACTCGTCGCAAATGCCTTTTCGCAGTGAGTGCATCTGTACGGTTTTTCTCCAGTATGAGATCGCACATGAACCTGTAAGCACCATGGTAGATTAAATTGAAAGTTTACATTAGTAATTTTATTGTAATTTAAACAAGTTATCATTGTAACAGTGTTCTAATCATAAAATTATCATCACTATTTTTAAGTATCAATGTGTTAAAGTAACAATAAGTGCTTTATAAAAGCAGAAAACTAGAATTTTGGAAAATGGTACAATTCATGTCTTTCTCTGTAATAGCATCCTTAAGTCTAATTTAGTTGAAATTTGTTCACAAACTTTGTGGACCTACGAAAATAACTGTCTGTGTATCTTAAATTAACTTTGGTATGAATCATAATTTAAAGGCATTCAAAAGTGCCATAGAAAATTTATTGCTTTTTCAAAGCAGTGAAGGACTGTCAGAAACTTGAGTTAGGGATACAAAAGAGATAAAACATATTTACAAAAGCAAAATATTACTACATTCAACCAATATTGTATTATTGCTGTTTAGCTTAAAATACTGCACATTTGTGAACCAACAATTAACTGAGTATGAATCCTAACTCAAAACCCAAATCTAGAGTTACTTTAAATAATTTTTTTGGACAAATGCTAAAAAAGGTTGATAGCTTTTGAAGAGAAACACAGACTAAGGGTAACACAGAATTGTCTCAAATGCATTACAAGATAATGCAACAAACTGTCTTAACTTGTTTAACCAATCGATATAAAAATCTTAAAATAGATTAAAATAAATGCTACTTCCATTAAATTGTATAATTTATAAGTTTACCTTGAGATGGTGGGCCGAGGTGTAGAACCTACCACACCCTGTATATGTGCATCGAAATGCCTTGCCAAACACATCAGTGTTTGCTGCAACAGCCTGCGTGGAGGAGAGAAAGAAAATAGTAAAACTTCATGAAATGGGATAATACCCTTGGCAGAGATGAAACAATATGTGCTGTTATTTGTTATGTTGAAGGTTATTATATATTCAGCTATTAAAAGCCTACCTCTGAAAGAATAGAAGGTAAAGACAAAAATTCATGATGCTTTTGGAAAACATTTAAAACGGTTGGATACATTTAATTTCGAAAATCACATAGCGAAGTCTTGTCTTGCTGAATCATCATACATCTTTCAAGAGAAAGTGTTAAGCACCCTCAATTTTTTTGTTATCATTAATCATGTACTTTTACATTATAATGTACTTATAAACTAACATCATGTACTTTTATACCCTCATCTCATACTTTGATACTATCATCATATACATTGATACTATCATCTCATACTTTTATTCTATCATCTCATACTTTTATACTATCATCTCATATTTTGATACTATCATCTTATACTTTGATACTATCATCTCATACTTTGGTACTGTCATCTCATACTTTGATACTATCATCTCATACTTTGATACTATCATCTCAGACTTTGATACTATCATCTCAGACTTGTGATCTCAGACTTTGATACTATCTCATACTCTGATACTATCATCTCACACTTTGATACTATCATCTCATACTTTGATATTATCATCTCATAATGTTATGCTATTATCACCAGTGGTCGTCATGTTGATATTCTTCTGGCTGTTCACATGATTCATTTAACATTTAGCAACAGACTATGGACAAACTTGTATATTAACCAGGCAACTAGACCTCTACTCTCACTGGGGGTTTCAAGACATATTAACATGGTATCTCACAATAACCATGGTAGCAGCACTCTGTTGTTAAACAAGTGTCCATGCTCAAAACCAAAATGAAGAATGTCTAATGTGGGAGAAGCTTCAGTACCTTGATAGCTAAAGTGCTTGCTTCGTGTGTTTTCAATCTGAGAGGCGCACCAGACGTGGATGACAAGGACGAAGAAGCTGAAACTTCAATTGTAGCTGGTTGGTGATCAGAGCCCTACAATGAAGTAATCAACAATGCTGTGAGTAACACCACAATTACTGATAGATGTCCTTGTAAACTCACCAAAGCTAACACAAACTGTTACTAAAAGTGAGAAGAAACTGATAGCAAAAAGCCTGTGTAGGTAAACATGTAAAAGTTTAATAGTGGACATGACATTTCGATCCTAGCATGATCTTTGAGCAGGAACTTCTGACTGGCCATTATTATTGACCTCCTCCTACCCCCCCCCCCCCCCAACAGTCCATTTGACAAAATCTACTGGTGGCCAACATTGTCCAAAGAATGTCTTATCACAAAAATTGATGAGATCTTTTGTAGTTTCAAAGTGTCTCACCTCAGAAAATGGATCCAGTACACTTAAGCTGTTTGGATCATTCTCATCTGAAATAAAAAATTCAAAAATAAAATAAAGTACAATGTGTTCCTTTTGTTGCCAACACCCTACTGCATTAAAAGCAGTAATGACAATTATCAGTAGCAACCAAAGTCAGACATATTTCAACATTATATTCTTATTATTAATTATTATTAAATAATATTATTATTTATTATTATATTATTTAATACAAATAATGCACATTTAACTATGAAACTTGCATCATCATTTCTACATCATGCTCTAAAACTCTGCATGTGTTTTTCAGCCTTTCCAAAAAAAATAGTTCCATCCAATTAAGCTCTCAGCCAATCAAGGCAAAGTAAGTTGCATTTCTAATCTGTGATGACTTTAAAACAACTTTGCAACAATAACTTGTATAGTTCCTTTCTGTCTATCCTTAACTTGCCCATTGTATCTGAAAAATCATTTGGCAGAAAGTCCCAAAAACTCTGAAAACAAGGTTTCATGTTTATGAACAACTTCTTTTTTATTAATTTCTTATTAAGTTCATTGAGTCTTTAACCGTTTGCCAGACACAATAATAAATTTACACAGATCTCTGACCTATCTGCAGCTTACAAAAGAAAGAAAAAATTACCTGGATTGCTCTCAAAATTTGTGGTCTGTAGCAGTGCAGTTGTACCATCTTCTAGTTGAACAGCCTGTAAATTGGAACTCTCACCTTGAAATAGAAAAATATTTCTAAACATTGTGCTTTTTTTTCTTTCTTCACTTTTTCCTTAGCTTAATTGATCTATCAAAGTCAGGCAATTCAACAACCTCCACATTAATCTTGCAAGTTGCAGCTAAAATTTGAATCTTCTATTAGTTTGCTAAATTGAAGAACCAAATTCTTTAGTCAAGTAAATCTATGGTTCAGATGTTAGATGCTTAATAATTTGAGCTAAATGGTTATATGTTTCAAAACAGAAATTCTTTTCATGAAACTTTCAACACATCTTTGGTCAAAAATTTCCTGTAGTTTTACATACCTTTGAGGGAAGCTCTGAGTATGTAAGCAGTTGATCCATCCTCTAGTTGAACTGCCTGGCCATCTTCGATAGCAGAAACTGGTATTAAAATTTGACAAAGCAAGAAATTCCTTGAATCAATAACTGAAACAAAGTATGAATTTCACAAAAAACCAGGTGATTAAAATATATATATATATATAATTTTTTTTTTCTTTGTTGTTCATGCTGTCTACTCTGAAGTTGCAACTCCCAAATTCTGATGTCGAGAGGTTATTTTCAGATAGCCGATAATTTAACCTTATTCTGCACTTTCCGTATTTCCATTCCTACATTACTTTCATCCTTTCAGTTAATTTATCTTATTCTCATTTACTTTAATAAATCATTGAAATGTTAACCACTGTTAACCACTACTGTTAATAGCAAGCATGGATTGGGAGGAAAGGGGGGGGGGGGGGGAGGTGAGGGTGTACACCACGTTTCAAGCTGACATATACAATATAAAGTAGAGTTATTAGCACCTTGCATGTAATCCTAATTATTGACCCTATTTGTAGCCTATAGATACCTCAGAGTGTACCAATGTTGCTGATAAGTGGTCATTTTGCACCTAACACCTTCTTCCAACACTTCCAAAACCAACCCTGCCAAGAGGAAACAATTGAGTGTTTCATGTTTGCACAGCTGTTTTGTTTACTCCCTGCCTTAGTGTAGGATGTTGAAATATCTCTCACATTTATCTGCGGAGACCTGGTGAATATAGGCCGTTGTTCCGTCGTCAAGCTGAATGGCTTGTCCTTCTGGTAATGTGCCATCATCTACATCTTTACATTGAAGTAGAGCCGAGGGCGGACCATCCACAAACTGGACTGATTCTAGCGTCTCACCATCATCTAACACACTTTTCCCAACCTCTGTTGTTAAGCTTGATCCTGGCATCACAGAATTCGCAACGGAGGGTCCACCATCCTATAAATTTATCACAAATTATGGGACAAACATTAAATCCCTAGATAAATCCCTGGGCTGGAAAAACTTTAAGACACACATGTCTTAGAATATTTACATGAATGAACATCATACATATTTGCAGGTAGATAGAGCAAACAGTAATATGAACAACTAAGACCACAAGGCCTAGAATTTAAGCCACTTATAATAAAAAAAGTCAGTGCATTTAAAACCTACTCGCTAAAAATCAACTTCTGTCTTTGCATTTTCCTTGAATTAATACAAAAACAACATTCAATTTGTCAGAAAAACTGCAAGTGCCTAATAGCCTGAATTTTGAGGCCTGGTCATGAATCTTTTAAGATAATGTCTGCAACCTAATAGATTCCTCCTTCCTCAGAAAGAGGTTTTCTGCATCAATATCTGACAATACAAACTTACAGCTACAATATTTTGCATGGGTAGTAACTTGTCCATGCCATATATGATATTCACAAAAAACCAGTACATCCCATCTGACTTAAAGGTTTATGATGTTATAATCATCTTTTACACTCCTTAGTCCTTACTCCGACTTCTTCAAACTTTCTTGGTTCTTACACAGATCTGTACCAATATCACATAGAATTTACCGCATATTTCAAGTCAGAATAAAGTCAACATGGGAGGCCCTAGATGACTGTCTATATAACCTAAAAAATGTTAATCTCCAACATTCCAACAAGCTTTGGCAAGTTTTATGAAATTTCTTGGCATTTTAGACCTGGGTGAAATTTATCACTTTTTCCCAACTTTCCCAAGTGACCCTGAAACATGTTATCCCTGAGGACTTACCTGAGTAGATGATATGTGTAACTGACTGTCAACAGTATCTCCAGGTGATTGTAGTACCAGACTGATAACTGTCGGCCTATGCTCTAAATCAACATGCTCATCATCTTTCGTCTCTGATAAAGCACCCTCTAAATCCACGACCTGGCTACCCGTAGTCTGATCTCCTAGAAGGCATGGCTGTTCTTCCACAACCACAGATTTGCATTGCTGAAGGATTTTGATGCCCGTTCTAACCTCATCAGAGGTAGCCATGGTTTCCATGTTCCCATCCTCATTAGATATTGCATCTAATTTAGTCTGCATATCAGTCTCCATGACTCCCTCCATCATGGCACCAAATGTGAGAGGCTTGTTGTCACAAACCACAAAGAATTAAACTGCTTCCAACTGAAAACAAAATGAAGGATTACAACTGCAGATCTAAATATTTCAATATATACCACAACCATCACCATCTAGTTTATACTGGGTTGTACTTCATTCAATAAATGTATTGAATGAAAACTTTCTTTACATACACATCAGTAGCCCTACCAACTAGCCTTTAACAAAGACTAGGGATATTTAAAAGTTTTTATCCTTAGCTTAGTACCACATTTCAGATAGGCCTATTAGGATAGGCTTTATGCTTAAGTAACATTGTAAGTTGTCCTCAAATTGCTAATTTAAATTCCACCAGTACTTTCTGAGCATCCAAATTATTCCTCCTAAACATAGACATTCAACATGTATCTTGTAGTCTAGGCAATGTGAAGAGGCAACTTATCTAGTATCGCATAACAAAAAATGCTGGGCTTTATAGGCAGGTCACTATACGCATGTAAAGGTGTAACCTAGAACTAGGGTTGGGCGATATTTGCTTTTTAACGTCATGATAAATAGTTCAAAAATTATCGTGATATTTCGATAATTACGATAATTTTCCTTGTTGTTTTTAATGTGTTCGCGAACACACTTAAAACAACTGGGGTCCAGGGGCCCGCCTTAGGGCCTGGTGAGGTCAAGGGGTGGAACCCCTTGTGGGGGTCCAGGGGCGAAGGCCCCCGGAAAATTTAGTATTTTTGCGCGTCTGGCGATAAAAAATTCACAGTTGAGGATTCAAAATACTGACAACTTTTTGAATTTAAATTGTCACGAAACTGATGAAATTTTTAAAATGACAAGTTAGAGTAGCTATCTTATGTGACAAAATGAAAAGAGATGTAATCTGTCTTAAAATATTTAAAAAGTTTACTTACAAACTTACAAAACTGTCGATATTATGAAACAAACTACGTTCGGCAAAGCCCTGTTTCTAGACTGCCTAACAATGAACAGCGTGCACTATACGTACATCAGTTTACAACTTAAATATCACGGTAGGCTGGCTACATGTGCTGCGAATTTTCCCAGGTACCTTGAAACAACCCCCCCCCCCGTCTAACACCTGTTTGCTAACATTTTTGGCACGTTTCCAAAAAAGTTTTCAAGGAGTAAACTATTTGGCTCAACTCTAGAATTAATTACATCAGTCAGTAAAGGATCGGTTAAGTTATGCAAAATATTATCTTAGACGTTCAAGAAAAGTAGGTTAACATCCCCGTAAGTAAAACACACCTCAAGTCAACCAACTCCTCCGCATGAACAAAACAATCTATTCCCCTTGAATATACGAGGCACGGTCTATACCATACAGACATAGCACGATATCAATTGGCCCCAATAGCTACAGTATTGCCATCTTTATGAAAGTAAACCTTGCATTCCCATGTTTTAGGCCCCTTGGCATGATTAACTGAATGCTAAATATTTTTTCCATGTCCTTGTAGATAACGTCAACTTCGCAAAAAAAAAATTAGTAGTGTTTTTGTTGTTACGTGAGATCCGTAACAGACAAAATGGTTAGGCTATATACTGTACACTTAACTATGGTAGGATATTATTTTTTCCATTTTTTGAGGAAATTCTAGAAAATACTTTCTTCTCCACACGCTTAACACCAGATGTGGTCTTATGGTTTAATCATAAATGGGTGTACTAGAGCCTTTTTTACATGACATTAGATGCATTCAGCACGATATGCCAGTTTCGCGTGAATTTTTCGAAAGTATTTTGCTCGATCTTTCGTAAAATTTGAAAGGTGTACCAACTTACCTTTCGTACACAATTGGTAATTTCTCTACTGAGTATTGTTCTCTATACAGTTAATGTTGTAAAGGACGGGTTTTTACGAAGCTCAAAAGTCAGTTAATGAAGTTGATTAACCTATCTCTTTTCAACTCTCTTAACCATGGAATGCTTTTCAAACATTTTCAAATAAAACGGAGAAAGGATAGTCGCATTTTTTCCACATTTATTTCAAATTTCTTTCACAAGAAATTATCGTCATTTGTTCAATCCTCAAAAAATATCGTCTTGAAAAAAAATTATCGCGATAATAATAATTTTCGATATATCGCCCAACCCTACCTAGAACTGTTTTTTCACACGACATGGGATAACCTTTATCACATTTTGTATTAACAATTGGTGTTATATTTTTCAAGTTAATGGAGCTTATCAAATATTGAAATAGCCTAACTTAGTATACCTTAGACTCAGTAACCAGTGTGTAACACTGGTATTCTTCTTTGCATATTTCTAACTTGTAACACTTGCAAAGGCTAGCCCTAACTTAAGCCTTTAAGGCTATGTTGTGTATAGTCAGTATTGCGAAGTTCGCCATACTGCGAAGTTCGGGCACCCTAAGAAATACACGATTTTCACCATGAAAACCTACAGGAAGAGCCAAATTTCACCAAAAAGTACGAAGCTACAGTTATTTTCTCTCCAAAATGACACGTGTGCAAGAAATTACTTACATATTTGTCAATAAAATGACAAAGATCTATGAAGTCTGTTATAATTACTGAAAGAGCAACAGCGCCACCAATTTTTACCAGCGCCACACTGTAGGTTGCGTGTCCGAACTTCGCAATACTCTAGCAAAGAAATACCAGTTCCACAATCACGAAGAATTTTCTTGGAAAACAACGTGAAAACAGTTTGCAGGAAAGAAAGTTTGGCCGTGTATCGTACTAAAACACAATTCTCCCACCATATGAAGTATATTTTCTGGTGATTTAGACCAGAAGATTTAGTTCTGGGGTGTTTTAAGTCTTAAGTGGCCGAACTTCGAAGTCACCATCCTACTGTAAGTTAGTATTTAGTAACCAAGTTAGGCATACTGGATACTTTCTTATTCTTCCCTGTGTAAGAACTTTGCATAACCTGTACAGCGATACTCAGTTATTGGCCAAACCTGAATTGTGCCACATTTGTAACGTTATGTTTAGGCATTTCTACTTAGTACTTGTATTACTAAATACTATAGACTATTGTAACACCATACATATGATCGCAGATTAACATCGGCCTAAGCCTAGTCCACAAGCTCCGTTGTTTGTTCTTACGCAAAACGTTGAGCCTAACATATCAAAAGCGACCAATTTGTTAGTAATACCAACCCCATTTCCGTGAAGTAAAAGTACGAGCTGATCGAACAAGCATTTTTCATTACGACTTAAGTTTACGATCAACACACGTATTTATCGTCTGATTGACTAGATTCAAGTTTGGCTCAATATTTGAAGAATTCTGGGAAAATTACCTGAGGATTGATGGGTAGGCCCAACATGCATCTGGGACAACAAGTATTTAGCATGAAACTATATATCTAGTGACGTATGCACAAGTCACCGGCTGCACTAACATTTAATAACATGTTCTCCTTGAATTTGTGCTCTGGGGTGAGTGATTGTAATGGACGAACTAAAATTAAGCAAATATGACACATATATACTATAAAGTTAATTGCTATATCAATTAAAATTGTGATCTAAACACTAGGAGAGTATTAGTTAGAGATTTGTTTATTAATTATTACTCGCTTCCGTCACTCAGATATCCTTGGTAGTATAGTGGTGAGTATCTCCGCCTGTCACGCGGAAGACCGGGGTTCGATTCCCCGCCAGGGAGCTCTTCTTTTGCTGGCACATCTCTTCATGCGTGTTGGTATTCCTATGTCAGGATGGTTCGTTCACTCCATTGACTTGTTTTGTTAGTAAAAAGCCATGGCTAAATTAATTTGGCCTTCTGTTCGGGACATTACGTATGAAGGTTTAGTAAGTTTGCTTACTGTACTGATAATGTTTAGCGAGTTACGGTATAACATGATGCTGTATTTATGCAGCTGTAGCAGCTAACTGGCTGTTATAACTTTATCTAGTCTCATGTGTGTCTTCAGATATCCTTGGTAGTATAGTGGTGAGTATCTCCGCCTGTCACGCGGAAGACCGGGGTTCGATTCCCCGCCAGGGAGCTCTTCTTTTGCTGGCACATCTCTTCATGCGTGTTGGTAAGTTTTTCAAGAGTTTCAGTGTGACGACATATTTCGTTATGGAAATTGTATCAATTTGCTGTCTCTGTCATAACTCTGATCTAGACGTACCGTCTAAAACAGGGGTGGGCAACCTTTTCGGATGAATGGGCCAGATATAAGGAGTGAAAACATGACTGGGCCGCACCTAACCAACGACCTGCTGTTGATTTCAAACCTTTCAAGCAATAGGTGTGTGTACTTGACAGCATCAATAATGCCGATAAATTCAAAGCAGCTAGATCGTTTTTTGTGATGATGTAAAAAAGATTGATTTTTTTTCTCTTTTTCTTAAGAAATTGAGACATCTCACGGGCCGCAAAAATCACTGGCGGGCCGCATGTGGCCCGCGTGCCGTAGGTTGCCCACCCCTGGTCTAAAATATCATTTTTCAAATAATTTGTAACTTGGCTTGATGCTGTGACAAAATAATCAATACCGTGTATTCGGTATCACAGATTTCTATGTCAGAATGGTTCGTTCACTCCATTAACTTGTTTAGTTAGTAAAAGGCCATGGCTAAATTAATTTGGCCTTCTGTTTGGGACACTACATATGCAGGTTTAGTTAGTTTGTTTGCTTTGTGTACTAATAACGTTTAGCGAGTTACGGTATAACATATGACGCTGTATTTATGCAGCTGTAGCAGCTAACTGACTGTTATTTATATATCTAGTATTACGTGACATCAGATATCCTTGGTAGTATAGTGGTGAGTATCTCCGCCTGTCACGCGGAAGACCGGGGTTCGATTCCCCGCCAGGGAGCTCGTCTTTTACTTGTGCAGCCTTATGTGTGTTGGAATAGGTAGTATCTATACTGATGTCTTAAACCAACTTCTGCCTCTTTGTATTTAACTTTCAATAGGAAAAGTGTATTAACGTTGTGAAGTTTGTTTTATAATTCTAAACCAGTTATAATTTCTAGAATATATTTTTCAAATAATTGGCCTCTAGCTGGGTTCGATACCTTTGCCAACAGTATCGTGGTGCCACGAATCGTGCTATATATGAAGTTATTTGTAAAACTAAAATATATTTGAATTAATCCCTCCTTTAATTATGACACTGAGCTCTGAAGTTGGTTGAGACTTGACAACACCATTCTATTTCTCCCTCTCCTTCACCCTTTCGCACTGTAAATTGGAATTAATGTATCCATATGTTCAGGTACGCAGCCACGGGGTTGGTGGTGAAGCTAAAACAAAGATGAGGTACGTTGTATACAAACCGTAAAATGAAATACAAATGTAGGGGAAATATTGCATCATTTGGCATCGAAGCCCACTGAGAAAAGCGAAAATTTCTCAAAGAGAGGTATTTCCTCCAGGATGGCGATTTTCATGCGTTGATGTGCCCTCCCCTCCCCTCCCCCACTTCAAATCGGTTACTTCGTCTACGGGCCTGCACATGTTTCCTCGTTGAATATGGAATTTGTCTTCTCTGGCCACCCATATTCGTTATTTTTATTTCTTTGGCATATGACATATGCCAAAGACATAACATATGTCAGTATCCATATAACACTAACGCAACGTTCCAAAGTGGTACCGAGTTTCACGGAAGGGTCACTTTCGGGTAATAAATCATTATGACTGGCTGACGTGAAGAACATTTACTCCCGTACGTTTCAATCCTCGGCAATTGCAAATTTATTATAATGCAACAAATCATATAGTATCTGATTAGGATTCTGTGAATTTTCATTTTAGCCTAACAAAGTTAGGCCTAGGTATCTTTAGTTTAATTGCTGTAGCCTAGGCCTAGGTATAAGAAGAAATGTAACTGAGTACACAACAAACCAATGTAGCCTAAATTTATTTATTAAACATTAAAGGGTGTACTCGGTTTAGCGTAAAGTAGAATAAAAAAATAATATAATAATAGTAAAACTAATATAGAATACAAATGTAAAAAATAACAATTTAATACAATGAAAAAGAAAATACATAGAAAACTGACAATGGCATAAAATACAAGATGGAACAATAAATGAAATGAAGATAAGAGCATAAGTAATAAG
The DNA here is from genome assembly GCF_037975245.1 of Apostichopus japonicus. Classification (NCBI taxonomy): domain Eukaryota; kingdom Metazoa; phylum Echinodermata; class Holothuroidea; order Aspidochirotida; family Stichopodidae; genus Apostichopus; species Apostichopus japonicus. Next base: position 22,901,230 of record NC_092567.1, on the reverse strand, counting down.
TTTCAAGTCCTGGATAAAATGTTTAAATGTATTTAAGGAGTTTGCATTCTTAAACTCCTTTAAGTTTGATAACTTATTCCACTGCTTAGCAGCAACATATATAAAAAATGTTATCTAATGATACTGGGTATTACCACCCTCGATTAGGGTGCTACTGAAACGAATGACAATTGCGTTACACATAACGAATGACAATATGTTGTGCACACTAAAAAATTGCGTTGACTAACACAAATGACAGTGAATGACAGCACAGACATTTGCTTCAACCGGATATCACAGTTCAGACTTCGTGGCCACGCAAACCGAGTGGACGCGAAGTGCGTGGCTTACAGATCTAGTAAAGTACGGACAAGATACCAACGCACCTAGAGTAAGCGAAATTGTAAGTCTGATTTAAAAAAGTAAATTTAACTTCATTTTTCCGATATTAATTGTTAGAAACTAACAATACATCTTGAAACGGCTCAAAATTTCAGGAAGATTCCTTATATTGGACATTTCTATGAAAAAAAAAAAAAATTTTTAAGGGGGGGGGGCAAAAGGGACTGGAAAAGGAGAACATTTGCGCCAGTTATGGAGCTACTCTGTAACAGTGGCGTAGGGAAGGGGGCAGGGGGGGGCGCCCCCTGGAGGAAGCTTCCCTCACACAAAAACTTTCCCTGTGGTTTCTATCCATAAATTACACAAAAACCCTGCAACCACGTAACATGCGATTTTCCTCAAATCATTTTGCGAAGAAAACCAATAACCGCATTTACTCCACTCCGTTAATCATTCTATCTCTTCTCACCACCGTCCTTCATTGTCATTCGCTGTCATTCGCTGTCATTTGCGAATGATAATTAACCCTGTGTGGAGTCAATTGTCATTCGGTCATTCGCTGTCATTCGTTTTAGTTTGTCCTCTCTACTAGTACTAATAAATTATTTTGTGTGGTGGACCTTAGGGAGTGCTTATGTGGATTATTCGTGTGACGGAACATGTCCATTGTCCACAAGGTACTATGGAGCCAGACAATTTAAATACCTAGGCTATACACCATTTAAATAATAAAGTAATGCAGCCTTGTGGTACAACAATATAACTTATAAGACCTTACTATCCCAAGTGAAGTATGTATTACATTTAGTGTGCAGGCTCAGAGTATTAAGGGCTTGTGTATTATGAAATACTGGGAAATAGGAAGTGTAATAAATATGAGCATCTTCACTCCATCATCCAAGAAGCAATTAATTGTACTACTGTACCCAAGCAGTTTTAAACTAAAAACCAATATGGCAATACCTGTAGCCATAGGCCTAATAATATAAGTAACAATCGTTTCCTAACGTTAGGCATACTGCAAAGCTGGTAGTGTGTCATTGTAAAATATTGATGAATATTGTTTGTTTGCTTTTGTACTTCAGACATGCATCCATATGTAAAACTAAAAGATATATATATATATATATATATATGCTATAACACCCATTTGTAGCAACTCTTACAATCAAAGACAAATTTTTTGGCTTGAAGTGCAAAGGAACCAGCTACCTCAGCCGCTGGTTGGTGCTGATACTTGTTAAACCCTTTCTTTCATGGGGGACCGGGGAGAGGGCACAGGGGGGAGGAGACTGGGAGCGGGTCTGAGGATGTCAGTCAGAAGCCAAAGTGCTTTGCATTAACTGTATAATGTGAGATCATACCAAACTACCAAAGTACCTATTATTTAGTCTAAGCACTGTATAAGCAGATACCACACCCCGCATTTGTTGACAAAACCTGTCATCCGTCTCCCCTCCGTCCAAAAGCTTCAGAAGGTAAAACAAAGGCTTGAAAGAATCTCCTTTTCTATCAAATCTTTACTACTGTAACGTGACTGGTAACTTATGCAGGCATATTTATGAAATAATGAAAGCAAAGTAGGATTATGTCCAGTACCAAAATAGCTTAATTTATTCCAGTATATATTGGGACTTACAGTGCATAACAAATAAGGGTTTGACTGTGTTCATTTGAGACTGGATGGAAACTAAATTATGTGGCCTCTATTGCTACTCAAATTTAATGTCAGATCTTAATAGGGTGACATGATTTTAATCACCGATAGCATTTTCGTCCAAATCACCACTTTATTTGTATCCAGTTCTCACAACCTCAAAGCTAATATGCCTGTGCAAAGGTTTGAGAAATTAAAGGTTAAGGTTTGTTTGGTATAATCCCATCAGACCCATCCTTTTCCTACTTTCCTTCTAAACTGATGAAAGGAAGGAAAATTTTACAAATAATTAGCTTTCTGAAGAAACTTGCCCACAAAATTCTTCCAAAACATTAACAATCAGAATGATTTTTTTTAATTTTTTTTATGACAGCCATGGTATGATTCCAGTTCTATATGTGACTCACATGTAGGAGGATTTATATTTTTCTTCATTCTCTGTTCTTCAAACTCAGGTTATTGAGAGGAATGATGCAGGGCAGTGGCTGTTCAATAAAAGCCAGAATATTTGAGGATATGCTCCATGCAGTGGCAGCCCACCAAAAATCAACCCAGGTTATAGTGAGGACATATCCATTCAGTGGTAGCTTATTCATCTGAAGATGAGCAAGGTTATTTTCAGCAGGCCTATGTCCCCTCGTTGTGCTGTAAGAGGTTGGTTTGGTTGGGTGGTTTGTGACTCTCTGAGAGGACTGTGGCATATTCGAAGGACGTTAGTGGTGGTCACTGCAGTGTATGCATTTGTACTCTTACTACTCTTACCATTTGTGTGTACTAATTTGCCTTACTGTAAGCTCTATAGGAATAGAATCGGGGACTTTTCAAATGCACTGAATTACAACTCCATCCGTACTAAAAATGCAGAAAACTTTATTCAGACGTTAGATCCAGCGAAAACTAAAGCCTTATACGAGCAGCATGAAGATACGTGCTGCCCTCGTTTTGCCATCGGCGTTATAACAACGAAAAGAGGTTCATCGGGGGGTAAAGACAAGCCAATGTACCTGACACAGGTGATGGCTAGACTCCATGAAGTCCTCACTGCTAACGATGCGATACCGAAGACGGCTCTCTTCATGTGCAACGTAGACCCCTATCACAAGACTCATAAGGAATTCCAAGCCTTGACGACGTTATTTCCATACAGAATAAAGTACATCAGGAGCTCTTTTATATTCGAAGCGAAACACGAGAAGGAGAAATTAGATTACATGTTCTGTCTCAGAGAAGCCTTGGACTTTCAGCCAAAGTATGTGATTTTAGTCGAAGACGATGCCCTCCCTCACTTGGATTTCTACCAAGTATTAGAACACGTCTTACGGACCAAACTAGAGACGACCATAAAGGCAGGAGAACTGGTCGAGAACGACGAAGAATGGTTGTGGTTGAAACTCAACTTTCCCGACAACTTGTCATTCTTTGAGCGAAATTGGTACTTTGCTATAGAGTGGGTAGCTCTCTCTCTGTTTGTGTCCGGTTCGTTCACCCTCGCACTTCATATTGTATATCAGTGTAGGTTACGCAATGATGTGGAAGAGAACCGCGGTTACCACGGTTCCTGGTTATACTTAGTATTTGCTTTTAGTTTTCTTTTAGTTTTTGCCTGTTTGGTGATCTTGGAAAGACCATATTTCACATATCTCAGGAGTTATTCCAAACATTTTTACAGCCTTGGACCGGGAACGTCGTGTTGTACTCCAGCAGTGCTGTTTCCTGCTGGACAAGCTCCTTATGTGATTGGCTTCCTCAAACATACACACTGTAACAGTCAATATCCCCTCGATTTCGCCCTGGAAAATTATCGCCTTCAACGAGGACTACGACAGTATCTAATATCGCCCAATATATTCCGACACATCGGCATGTATTCTGCACTAAGAGGAAAATACAATGAAAGAGAAGCGTCAAAATATTTATTTGAAGAGTAACTTTTGAGAGATTTAACTGCATTTAGTATCCAACTTTAAAATGTGAATTTCTATTTGGAAAGAATCCACTTAACATACATATGAAAATTCATATGATAGTTCCAGAAGAAAAGTTACAACTGACACATGATAGAGGAACACAGTGTAAGCATCCTGTTGAAATTTGCCATCAATTCCTATGTACTATTTTCCAGATAACATTTGAATTTGACACATTTTGCAGCAGAAGTAGACTTGAAGCAAACATTTATAGATTACAAGCACACTAACAAAATTGTTTTATGTTTTACTTCAAACTTAAAGTACAATATTTTACTTGAAAATTGGGATGTATCTCTGTAGGATTTATTTACACAGCCATCATTGATTTATTTTTAACTTCACATCGTCATAGGCAAAGTTGTAACCCTGTCCAATGCAAGGTCAAAACAAAACTTTTTGCTGTCACTGTGCAACTATGACATCACAATTGTTTGCCTCAACTTCACTTATGATACAAACTGTGACAATTTTCAATTTTCAACATCTCAAGAACCCAGTGTAGGAATTGGCTGCAAATTTAGATGGGATTTTTACAATAGAACCTGTTCCTTTTCCATGTGTCAAAAGTAAATTTCGCTCCTGACTATCCATTTGAAGAAAACATTTTTATGCTATACATTGGACCCAAGTCAACACAAAGATGTTCTTTTCTTAAATCTCTCGTTCAACACCATTCGCACACCCTACCCCCTGAAATGACTGCAGAAGGTACCAGCTGTACAGTCTTGTGTCCTTTGGCAATATTATAACAACTTTGACAGATTTTGGTGCTCTTTAAATACACTATCATTTTTTTAAATTTTATCACCCAATCGTTCATATCCCTCCTCACAAATATCCATAGGTAATGTTCCTTTTTGTCAAGGATATATTAAGGTGTCTTTATTGTTTGGCTGAAGAAGCACACATGCTAAATGGATTGTGTAGGGTACTTGGGATCTGCACATCTGAACACAGAGTTGAGCATGGTACAGAGTTATACTTGTACCTGGGATTTTATCCATTGTTTCATACATCACTGTGATTAAAATTGAATCACTACGGACAGCGCAACTGTCAAATCCATTAAAGGGTGCACTTAATATAGGCAGGATTTATTTAACTCTAAGGAACTATGTTATTGTTATTAAGTTATCAATGCATTATAATATTTAATGACCCCTGTCCAGTCTCCATCAGGTTCATCAGTCTTGCCAAGAAAAAAAATTTCTTTCGCACAAAAATAAATACATAAAATGGTATAGTGGCATGGATCAATAAACAGTAACGAGAATTATCTTGAACTTGATGAGAATCGTTATAGTAAAGTTGGTCAGTGCTAATATTCTGCTTTTTGGTTCCTTGCTTTTTGCAAAGCAAGGAACCTATGCGTTCAACTTGGCGTGTTTGTGTGTGTGTGTGTGTGTATGTGACGCTTGGCTTGTGTACACGATATCTCAATAAGGAAATGATGTATCGTAATCAAACTTGGTGGATGGATAGCCCATAGTAAGAGGAAGATCCCTATTGTTTTTGGTGCCTGCAAAGGTCAGTTAGATGCCAAAAAACCAATATATTAAAAACAGCAATAACTCCCATTGACAGGGTCCGACATGGTTGATATTTTGGGAGTAGTTGTGAATGGGGTAAGGGATTGTTTCCAAACATAACGGTAATGTGATCGGTCAACAAAGGTCAAAAAATGATAAAAAAACTAGTATTTTTGCGATAACTTGAGAACGAAATGTCCGTTAGGGCTGGGAGTTGCTTCAATGTAATCCAATTGTCGACCCGCATCTGGGTGACCCTTGACCTCAATTTGACCTCTGGTGACCTTTACGCGTTTTGGGGGATTTTTACAGGTTTGATGCTATTTTCAGATGTCAAAGGTACCTTCTGATCATAAATGTCAATAGGTTGACCCCGTGTGACCTTTTTGTGCGAAGTTATATGAGGTCAAAGATAATTTTCAGACATTTAATGCAATAACTCCCAGTTCCAAGGTGTTACAAGGTTGATATTTTTGGAGTAGTTGCAAATGTTATAGGGGAATATTTTCAAACTTAGCGGTCATGTGATCCAACGTCACCAAATGTCAGCTAATGTTAAAAAAGTAGTATTTTGGGGGGAGAAAATGGGCAAAGAAAAAATGTTTGAATTTTTACAGTCATGCTCTATTTAGGTCTCACCGATCAAAAATGTCAATTGGTTGACCTCCGGGTGACCTTTGTGTGTGAAGTTATGTATACAAGTTCAAAGTTAATTTTTAGACATTTAATGCAATTAAATCTCAATGCCAAGGTGTGACATGGTTGATATTTTGGGACAAGTTGTGAATGGGGTGGTGGAACATTTTGAACTTAAAGGTCATGTCATCTGAGGTCACCTATGTTATCATATCTGTTGACACGCTTGTAGGTCTCTTATATTTCTTACATTTTCGATGCCATATTTAGATCTCAAAAGTGCCTTTTGATCAAAAATCCGATCACATTTTGTGATCACAAAAGTGTTGGCTATAGTGTTGGTTACTTTATGGGAACATGTAGGACCACAATTACTTGGACTATTTGAGCCCAATCTTGCTTGATAATATTATGTGTATTGTCATATACCCCAAGCAAGGAACCACAGTGCCCTTGGGCTCTTGTTTAGAAGTATGTAGAGCTCTCACCACGGGAATATTGACCAGTGATGCATTTACGTTTCATTGGTGCTGAACTACTTTTTGCATATATTCTTTTTCACATCATCTTGTGTATTTGCCATTATGCTTTGTATATTTAACCAAACGGAGCTGTGTGTCTTGTGGTTTACCTTTATGTTTTGGTAACAGAGGGAAGTTTACTTTCCCTAGCTTGTCTAGTGCGTGTTTTGTCTCTGTGACATGAAACAAAGTCATCGGCAGAACAGCAGACATTGAAAACTATATTAATCATTGTGCTATCTTGATAGTAACTTGTTATAGGTGTAATAAGTTTTGTACTCTTATAAAGTTTTGCAATTTGTACTCATCAAGTGGAAATCAACAATTTCTTTTTTAACTCCAAAAATTGTATATTTTAAGACTCAAAAGCAGCTTTCATAATTTACCACCAGAAAAGAATTATTTGATTGTTTATGAAAAATTACAAAAGTACTTTCTAAACCGTAATATATTTTCTTGTATGTAGCACTTTCAAGTTTATCTTCAACTCCATACATTATATGTATTATGCAAAATATTTAGTTATTAAAGGGATGTAGAATACAATGTAGATGGTAAAAAAAAGTTTTTTTCTGCTGATTGTTTTATCTTATTAAATCCTATTGTTTGAATGTTATTTTTAATAATTCTATCTTTTGAAACTATGTTGCAAGAAAACAAAATAGCACTACAATAGGTTCGTGTCAGCTAGAGCTGTAGCAAGTGAGTCCCGTTACTCGTATTTAAACTTGTCAGTCGTATTTGTACTCGCCTTCACAAGATGTGCTCTTACTCGAGCATTTTGGAAGTCTCGGCTTTTTGGCTAAGATCAAGTGTAGTATCAGTTCTCTTTTGAGGGGAATGGTGATGCACACCCAACGATGATCACACAGTCACAGTCCCAATGCAAGGGGACTGGGGCTGAGAGCGGATCAGTCGTTTGGTAGTTTGGTTTCGTGCCCAGGATATTTCCTGGGCGTCTTTTCCTTAAAAAAAGTATATAGACTTACGTAAATTATATCCTTGTACTCGTCCTTGGAGCCTTGTACTACTCATACTTACACCAGTGGAACTTAGAGCTTTTATATGTTAATCATCAGGCAGTTATTTATACCACGCTTATGCGACCACGGACGTGGGAGAAGCCCACAAGGGCTTATGGATTACAACTTACACTTCGGTTGGTTTCCAGTTAAACATTTTAACTCACATTTGGAATCTTTTCAGTTTAAGAAAGTCATTTCAGATGGTAAACTGTAGATTCCTCTTGGACGAACACCCAACTTACTATGACCCTGCCGGAGATCAAACCCCGAACCTCTCAATTTCTAAGCCTCATTGCCTCAAATGCCACCACCTTTATCCACTCGGCCACAGCACCGGTACTACTTGTGCTACAAGTCTGGGGGAAGGTAAAGAGTTTTCTCATCATTGAACACGTCCACGCAAAAAGAACTAAAACAGCGACTGGATTATCTTACCCGCTTTTTATTTAGCATGGATAAGGTAGCTCATGAATGTGTAATTTGCAAGTTGTGAGAATACATATGTCACATTCAGTTTTTACACTAAATCCTGTTCAAACGTAACTTCCTTCCCCAAAATATTATCTTAGAAGTTGGCATTTTGGTTTTGAAATGCCTTTGTGTATGCATTAAATTAATAATATACATAAAACTTAAAAAGTACATCCCCTCCCTCTCATGATAAGAAAAGAAACATTTACCAACAAAAAACATGTCAAGTCAAAACAGTAACAGAAATGCTGACATCCTTTCACAGAAGTCACAAAATAAGTAAAACCTAACTACTGTAGTTCCAAGACTTAACATAAACTTGAAAAGAACAAAAGACATTTTAAAGTTTGTTTTCAATTTCCCAGTCCACTCAAACAATATAGAATGAAATGCCACATCAAATGAATTTCATCGAAACAGATTTCTTTGAATTGGAACAACATCCCCCTCATGTTCTGTCACCCTTTATATTACCTCTTTTAAGCACTAACGGTTAATAATTAATATTGAAACTTTGAAATGCATAACCTCTTTTGTCATTCGGATTAAGCCTTAGGAAAACAACACAGGATATGGCAACTTTCTCAAAGACAAAAAAAGTTGTTGCAAATTGCAATACAACTTAAAGACTTTTTTTATGATATTTGTGAATTTGTTGGCTATAGTCATACTGCACATACAATGCAATGAAGTACTTAAATACAAATCTACCATTAATCAAGTACCTGTCAAACCTGCCATGCTCAAACATATCTGCCTGGTCTGATGCTTTTTGAAAGAACAGACACAGACTAAGCCTACTGCATGGAATACTTTATCCAGTATCGCATTGCAAACTGCTATACAAAATGGTCAAGTTGATATACAAGTGTTAATACGTATAGCAGGTTTCTACACAGGAAATATAGCATTCAATGAGAGAAAAAATCCAGAGCTTTGAAAATGCTACACAAACTATTGAACACTGAATTACTCCCTGTACTGTAGGCAGTAAAAATAAATGAAATTCCCCAAAACTAGACAATCGAAGCTTATTTCTAGGTTTTGCTGACCATCCCCCGGATAGCAGCTAGTACACTGAAGTATTGTACTATGCTTAACATAAGCTCAAGACAGATCACGTAATGATATGATTAATTCTAACTAAATAATGTCTGGAAATGAGAACAATTCTGGATGTGAGGAAAACTTTGATCAAACAAAATATTGTGAATGTGGACTATACAGGCTTCCACCTATGACTTTGATCTATAAACATATAACCCCAGTCCAGCTGCATCTGATCTGACTAGACCTTAGAAGCACAAGAAATATTTTTTAAAGTATATTAATTTTTTTGGAACTGCTATTCATAAATATTCCGTAGTGATAAATTATAAGAGCTTACAAGTTACAAATGAAATGGAATATTAGCCATACAATGCGAGAATCTGTAAGAGATGTGAAACGTCTAATGCAGTATGGCGAAATATTTCATGAAGCTGTTCTGTACTGGGGGGAGAGTCTGTTAGACTGGAAACAGTTGTAAACGAACAAAAAGCTTGAAAGATTTGAAAAAGTGAGCTTGCTAGTTAGAAGAAATATTAACCAAGAAAAGTTTTTGTGTCAAGCAGGTAGAGGTAGCAAAATGAGTCCACAAATCATCCAATTATGTATACACTGAGCCTACCCCCTGTATGCGACTAGGTCAAGAAAATTAAACAAATATCGATGGTTGCAGAAAGGAAAATTTAATAGGAGGAAAATAGTGAGGAGATATAAAATAAAGGAAAACAGAAAAAGGTTGTAACAAGTTTCTTAATATCGATATTTTGTTGAATAGTCTTTAGGTGACACCACTAGACCTCTTCCTTTCCTTGCACCCCTGTAAACTGTTTCAACAATGTCAACCATCTCTTGAGGATCTTCCAAAGACCAGTTAATTTTATTGTTGTTTCCAGTACCCAAATCAATCATGATGTGTTTGTTTCTGTAGAAAAACATAACAGTGCAAGGATCGTACAACTCGTACATTTTGTTGAAATCCGGCACTTGAGACACATCGACCAAGAAAAATACCGCGTAATTTTTGCACTTGTCCGCAATTTTGAAGAGAATTTCATCCATGGACATACAGGTAGGATCCCAGTCATGCCCAAATCGTATAACAACCACACGGTCCTCCTCAGATAAAATTGCCTGGTCTACTTGCCATCCATTCTGCAAATGAGGGAGCATGTAAGACATGGTGACTTTTGATGGTCCCGATTAGCTTACAATTTTGCTTTGTTTCAGACAGCAGCCGTAATAATGTGAAAAGCGCTGTGGAAAGAAAAGAACATACAACAATAATTGTTATTACTCTTTCATATCTCACAAACCATTGTTTAATTATAATAATAAACTTGTTCAAATTCACATTCTATAAACTGAGTGATTTGGCTGTTTCAGGCAGTAAGGAATTTAAATTTTACACATCATGTCGAATTGAAAAGCAACAGCATAATGCATTAAAACTTTTATTTTGGGCATTTCTCCTCATAATGAACTTCCTTATGCTTAATTTTAATTTTGTCCCATTGTAATAATTGTGTTGGGTCGCTCTTAAAAGGAATGGTGAAAAGAGGAACCGTGTAGACGGTGTAGCCACAACAGCATAATACATTGAACTTAAGATTCTTTTTGGCATCCCTCTTCGTATTGAACTTCCCTATGCATAAATAAACCTACAGTGTAGCCACAACACATGATACATTGATACATTTGTTGGCATTTCTCTCTGAATATTATTGCTAGCCTAGACTGCCTACCGATGCAGTCGCCAACCTTTCTTATGGGTGTTGCTTCAAAGTTGCGGGGTATTCTGCAATTAATCCAAGTACTATTTACCTACTGCAGAAAAAAGGTTTAGGTAAGGGTAATTACTCCTAGTAAGTATGTAAAATTAAAACTAGAAGTAGAGGGCTTGAAATCAGGCCCTAGTGTAAGTCTAAGCCTAACTTTTACTAAGTAATAGTGTTACTAGTTTACCTTATCACTATCAGTTATAATTTTGGCCTTGGTAGACTAAAGACACTTTATACAAATCTCAAGGAGAAACTGTAACAATCTACAAGCAATATTTCAGCAAAAAAATGTGTGAAATGGGTTAAGCCTAGTATTAGTAATTTCATGAAAGTTACTAGTAGTAGTAGTGCTAGCCTTGGTGTTAATATTAGTATTACTATTACAAGCACTCTTACAACGTTAGTACTACGTATATGTACTGTACTACTATTAATTCAGGTTAGGCTACATGTGTAGGACTAACTGTAGGCTGTGTAGCCTAGTCTGCCTACAGGCAAACATTACTAACACAACAGTAATGAATAACACCGACAGGCATTGGCTAATCCACAGTTAAGCTAGCTATAACCGGAAATCAAGAAAGAAAGATAGTGATTACCACAAGTTATGGATTCAATTTTCGTGAGATCGTTGTAAAGAAGTTCATTTGTTCCAAATCAACAGAAAAACGCTTTATCGGCACCAATAATTTTTACATGTTACCACTTCCGTATTGTAGATATATGCTAACTTTTTGCTGCTAAGTGGCGGTGAGACCTAGTTCGTCAAAATGGCTGCTTTGAAGACTGTCCTCCGGACAAAACAGCATCTAACATTAGGCCTACAAGGTGATGTTTTCAACAACCAACCCTACCTGGCTTTTTTATTATTGCTTGTAGCATGTAATGGCTTAATTATCACTTTGTTTATACTCGTTCGGAATGTCTCACCGGCTTAACGATATTGTACCGTTCAATAATGAGTAAATATACTAACGTTACTCGTTAGGCTAGCCCGTAATGTTAGTTAGGCTACTATTAACTAATACTAGTTTAAGTACTTACTCACCCCGTAGCTTAAGTTAGGCTACTTACTAATACTAATTACTATGTATCCTAGTCTAGGCGTACCAGACTTATAAGTTGATGTGCTATCAAGTCATGTAACTTGTGTCGCTGTCAGCCCCACTCCTGTTAGGACTAGGCCTATGTCACATGCCTAGGTCCCTGTCTTAGGCCTGAACATTAGTTGTTATGCTACCTTAGCAAATACAGTTGGGGCCCATCAACAGTCATACCCGCCTAGGCTACGCAGTAAGAAAAATGCTTGGTACAGTACATGCAGTTATGCAGATAACTCGTAAAATTTATAACTTTATCTATAGTGAAGTCACTTGAGCTGTAAGTATAACTGTTTAAGTTACAGTATAGATTGTTCTGACTGTATCAGTATGTTATCTGACCAAGGGTTTTGCCTTGTTTTTGCACTGACGTATCACACATGCATGAATGTATGTGTGAAATAATGAGCTGAACATGACAAAATAAATAAATGAAACTGAATAGCTTACATTATCCTTTATTTTCAAACTTGATGGGAGAATGAGATTAATATGTATAGAAATGTATAAAATATAGTCTAGGGATGCACCGGATATACGGTCCGGCCGGACAATCCGGCCGGATAGTGAGCAATTATCCGGTTCCGGTTCCGGCCGGATCTTTTTCAAAATCTGGCCTGAATTATTCCTTAAAAAGGTGTTGGTATTAACTTAAATCAATGTAAACTATTTTCAAAAATTAATAAAAACATTCAAAGTAAAGAAAAATTAGGTTTAACATGTTTAATTTAATTTCTCAGTGGTCTGACCCACTGTTTCTAAAGATCAACCAAAATAATACAACTACTGTAATAACATGAAGCTATATACAAAAAAAGCAGTTTGCAGTGAAATCATATCTTGCAGCCTTCATCAGTTAATATTGTGCAGTTAAAATAGACCATTCATATACTTATCAGTCAAAATACTGTTCCATTGAATCTTTACTTTCCCATTATTGTTGGCATTCATGTTTTCTCTGAATTTTTATGTGTGAAACAATCTATTAAATGGTTTTAAAACAAACTTCATAGGTAGTATGCAGTATTTTTCCAGCAAACAAATTTACATACTGTATCAAGCTTGTCAACAATTATATTGTAGTTATTTTATTAAAGAATGTAGATTACACCACTTCAAGTCATATTTAATCTCATAAATGGGGTCTTAATTTCACCTTCTTTATAATATGCGTATACCTCACCTAAGATTATCCTTGTTTCATACTTCTACTTCTTATTAATGATTTTCTTTGTGTAATGAAAAAATCCGGTTCCGGCCGGATTTTATCCGGCCGGATTTCATGTACTATCCGGCAAAATCCGGTTCCGGCCGGATCCAAAAATTTGGATCCGGTGCATCCCTAAAATATACATAGTGAATCACTCTACTTCAAGTGCTACATAAAACATCTTATAGCTAATGAAACTTATGGCACAACTTAAAGGCATATAGAAATATTACTACAAGAACTCCAGAAAACTTCAATCACATGGAAAAATAATTTTTGTTTCCTAATTCTTTGTTCTGTAGGTTCCACACTGAGACCTCTGGCATCACTTGTGACCCAATCGCAAAGCAACAGGCATGCCAGCTCATACCATGAAGCGCTGGTCCCCAAAGGAACTGGTGGACGCTCTTCATTCAGTGGAGTAGTAGCAGCTGTCTTTGGGGCGACAGGGTTTCTGGGCAGATATGTTGTCAGTAGACTAGGTAAGCAGTTATTAGTTGCTTGGAAATTTGGAATGAACAATTTGACAAGCTGTGTTGTGTTTCTAAAGCATACCAAGATATCATCATAGAGTAGACAAAACGCTATGAAAAAGATACTAAACAGGTGAAGAAAGTGTGACCTGTGTGAAAATTTCTAGTAGCCTGCTAGGTTTTCAAGACCTATAAATACGGTCTGCTGGACCATGTAATATCGGAGCAAATGTTTTTATTTTCTAACATCAAGCAACGACTTGATTCACTGAATGACCAAATATAGGGCTTGTTTGGTTTCGTTTAGTAGATAAAAAAAAAGGATCAGGAGGGACACTCAAGTCCACATCAAGGACCCTATAGGAGAGAAAAAAGTTTGTGGTAGAATATTTCTATGTAACAGATGAGCAGTGAGTACATGTAGAACAGTCTGATCTCTTAATTCCCACATAATGTAACATTCGTACTATAATCACAGGGAGTTACTAGTGCTTCCTTCAGGTTTTGCTCGCAAAATCAATTTCGTGCCCACTCCTGGCCTAACAGTCAATGCAGTAACAATATCTTCCTTTATAGCTCAACAGGAATTTATTCAAACAGTAAACTTACCTCCTCACATCATTTACCTGAGAGTTAAACTGATCTGTTAATCCCAAAAATGAAGTGCCCTCACTGACTTCACTTATATCCCAGGGGTAGTGGTTACCCAATGTAACATGAAAGGTATCCCAGAAAGTAGAAAGAGACCAGACATAATAGATCAAGATTCAGAAGTATCTGCTTTAATCTTATTAATTATCTATTTACAACTCCAGAGCTCAAAATATTTCTAGCTCTATTAAAAGTTGTAAACCTTCCAAGCATTTTCCCAGCATTCATCCAATTCTATCAACACCTGAAAGGACTGAGATTGACACATCACATAAAGTATATTGTCATAAAATTTTACAATCTCAAAATAGTTTTAGTTCCAATAGAAGAAGACTATTTCTGATAAAGGAGGGATAGACTATTGACCGATTAATTGTAGCTCACCAAACTCATTTATTGCATTATAACTTATTTATATATGTTTGATAACCCATAAAAGAAACTTCACCTGTTTTCTCTTTAATTTTACAGGCCGTGATGGATCGCAAGTGATGATTCCATACAGGTGTGAACCCTACAATTTAAACCATTTCAAAGTAATGGGAGACCTAGGACAACTACTGTATAGGGTAAGTGTCCAAATTTCAAAATAGTCTATCATCATAATACTTCCTTTGGAAGGGGAAAAAAATGATACCAGAATAAAAAAAACACTGGCATGATTGAGGTCCTCTGTCCCATAATATTGCCAGGTACAATGACTTTTTGACTTGCACCTCTAGAAAAGAAAACGTGAAATTGTTGAAACTGATCGATGCTAATTAGATTATGTACAGAGCTGGACAGTTCAATTGGTAGAACACATGGTTTGCAGTCCATTGTTCTATTTCTATTCAAGGAAGACATTTCATTGTTATATTGTTTGTGTTGTTTTGTTTTGTTTTGGTTTTTCCTTCAGAATTTGTCCATTTTATCCTCAAACCAAAATTCAAGAAAAAACCCTCCATTTCTTCATATTTTCCATATTCCTTCCTTATATCAAAATTCCACGGATTGAATGGAGTACAATAGTTACCCTGGCCTGGTATTGTTTTTTTTTGTATTTATCAAAACAACATGGAAATGAGTTGCTTTTGCCAAAGCTTTCCTTTGTAGTCTCAACCTGTCTTACCTTCCAGGGAACATGGTTTATAGGGCTTAAATTGTAAGATCACCTGACATGACAAATCATTTTTTAAACATAGAACGAAACCTATACAATGAGGTTACCCAAAGGATAAGCAGTTTATTTACCATCATTGCAAGACATTTGCCGAGATATGTTGCCCTTCCTTGAAAACCAGCATTTTTTTCATACAACCTAGAAGGCTAATCCTCATATCACACAGAACATCCTGTAAGATTTCTCATTCAGTCAACAAATCCATGACAGTAGCTATGACTACGATCTTGTTAAACTTGACCTTAATACCCTAGTTTCCTTTCTACAGTTAATGGAGCTCATACTGCCAAGAGGCTATCATTCTTTTATAAACAGGCAAAACCATTATGTCAGTCTTTATTGGCTATGTTTCCTGTGTATCGTTGCCTCATTATGGAAACACTAGCGGAAGTTGAGGGTTCACATAATTGAAAGCAGATCATTTTAAAGGTTACCTACATCATACATGAGAACAGTTCATGATTTTGTAATATGCCTTTTGTGATCAGATTAGTTTGAAGAACTGTTACTACTGACATATGCCTATCTGTGCTCCAATTTGGGTAGCTAGATTGCCAAATCTCTGTTATGAAAGTTATGAAAAACTGTTAATTGATAAAGGACAAAGCAAGCCAGGTACTGGAGAGATATTTTGGTGGTTAAAGATGATTGCATAACAAACTTTCTGGACAAGTTTTGCATCTGTTACTAGTCACAAATCACATCCTGCTATCATATTGTATCATGAAGATATGATCATATGAACTTTTTAAAATTTATGAATGATATTTTGTTAATGCTTCTTGCAACAGTTGGATGAATGATGTCTAGGCAAGTGAGGCAAAATTGTCTGAGTTTTTCTTTACGACAGTTCAATCGTTTATCTACAGATGAAAACTGTTTCTAAAAACAAAATGTTTCTACAAAAAATATGTCTCTAAAAATTTGTTGCATTGTAATAAAATTCTCAATAATGAGAACACTAACAGCTTAACAGCTTAAGCATACATTCCACATGTAGTATTATAGGGATAATGTATTTTTCTACTAACAATGTGAAACATTTTTACTCTTAAGTAGAAGCATCATTGTCTGCCAATAGAATGTTCCTTATCTAGCTCAAATGTTTAGCCATGATAGGATCACATACTTTAATCTCTCACACTGAATATCTATGTTCATTGCGCACTTCTTCTACATACACATGTCACTTAATGTGTATCAATCTTGTAGTACTTGTCGCTTCCCTTAACTGACTAAATATTTATCCTTCTCAAGTTTACTCTTAAACAAGTACTTCAAGTGCTTTTGTCTACACTGGCAGGAGTAACTCATCTTGTACTATATATTATACCATCCTGAAATTAAATCTACAAATAATGTGTGAAATATATATGACTTGGTTACTATGATGGTAAGTCACAATCCAACACAAACTACAACTTTAGAAATAGATCTAAACAAACTGATCAAATTGCATAGATATATGTGCAAAGATGTATAACAGGTTTTGTAGATATAAACATGTTATATGATATATACAGTAAGAGACCAAATTTAGAGCCATCAAACTGCTATGTACACAGAATTTGAACACTTTCTCCCGGTACTAAACCTCCATCAAAGTGCTTTGAAATGAAAAGTGGTAGTTTTGTGTACCTCATTAAGTATGTCAGCAACCATAAGAATTTTTTTTTTGGTAGTTTGTCTGTAAATGACCAATGAATTTTACAAAAATCAAATATTTGGTCCTCTAAATTCATAATATTAACCTAAATGTGAATTTATAGAAGATGAGAAGATTTCTGTTTACCAGTTTTTGTTATTTGCAGCTGTTCTTTTTACAATTTGACAGGATTTTCATATCAGGGACAAAGACAAAATGAGAGAAATTGTAAGTCATTGCAATGTGGTCATCAACTTGGTCGGTCAAGATTACGAAACGAGAAACTTTAGCTTTGAGGACATTCATATTGAGCTGCCACGATACATGGCCAAGATCTGTAAAGAAGAAAACGTGGAGAGATTCATCCACCTCTCTGCCTTAGGAGCAGATCTGGGATCCAAATCAAAGTTTCTACGGACAAAGGTGACTGATTTCTTTGTTTGTGACCAAGAAGAGTTGGTAGTTTGGCATTGTCATGGTAATGCTGCTAATATTTTTGGGAAGAAAGCTACAAGACTCTAAATTAAATTAACTCATTAGTAGCATCATAAGTTAAAAGGTTTAAATGTTACTTAAAAATTGAAATATTGATCTTCTTTAATGGTTAGCTTTACTTTATACCTTTGGTTTATTTCTTCTGCTCTACATAGTCTTTGCTTAGCCCTCCTTCTAATCCTGTTTTATCACCCATCACTGACACAGGCTGCAGGTGAATCGGTGGTCCTAGAAGAATTCCCCGACGCAGTCATCGTCCGACCATCCCAGATGTTCGGACCAGAGGACCGGTTCTTCAATCACTTTGCAAGTGAGTCAAGCTTTGTAACCGTTTTCTCTACAGCAACTTGTGAATGTTTCATCAGATCAGCAAAACGTTTACCGTCTACATGAATTCCTTTGTGTTTTTGTCTTCATGAAGCATGATATTTTAAACGCAGCTCTGTGGATATTTCTGGTAGCTTCTAAATCACATGCTGCAAAGAAACAAACATGTGAATTGATTTCTCTTTCTATTCAATAAAAGAGTAGATTATTTTGATACTCAACATCATATCTCGGTGAATCTGTGTTTCACATAACTTGACATCTTCAAATATTTCGATGGTGTTTGTTGATGCTGCCTTTTCAATAATTTGCGGTGACTTTGAAAATGAAAA
This sequence comes from Apostichopus japonicus, assembly GCF_037975245.1. Lineage (NCBI taxonomy): Eukaryota > Metazoa > Echinodermata > Holothuroidea > Aspidochirotida > Stichopodidae > Apostichopus > Apostichopus japonicus. The sequence continues at coordinate 22,882,877 of NC_092567.1, read as the reverse complement.
TTGCAGGACTGAAATACCAATTCAGAGTTTTGCTTTCTATGGTAAATTTGTTTATTTTAGCCTGTATGTTAGTGAATGGTATAATGGTTCCTTTGTATTCGCATTAGTGTTTTATCTTTTATTTCAATGTTTAAATGTAAAGCCATTAATTAAACTACACTTTGAATAATTTCTACATAGATATTATAATTTATATATTCAACACTACTAAAGGGACACATCTTTCATATTCCGTAGTATGCTGCTATAGCATTTTCCTGGAATAGGTTTTCACGTTTTTTGTTTCTTTTTTCTTGCAGATCAAAGGTATTTTGGTGGTGTTCCTCTATTCATGGATGCTGGTAGTGTTGTCAAGAGACCAGTGTTTGTAAGTACTAAATTACTTTGTTCTAACAACTACCAAAGATGTCTTACCAAATAATTTTGTCACTTTCATCCATTGATGGACCTTCCAGACATTAAATGGCAAATTTTCCTTGATGCAAACACATTTTGATGATACCATTGTGTTTGTGGTTTGCATTGGCAATTGTTCAACGTCGTTTGAGTTTTGTGAATTCTTTAGATGCCTTTACGGTCAAGAGAATTCATTCAATTAAAATCCATTTCTATGTTGCAAAGCATTTTCTATCTAACATTTGAAAATAAAAAATTGAAAAATTCTTATGGTCCGTAGCTCTAATAAAGCAATTGTCCTTTTTATGTGGATAAATATTAAGAAATAGCTAGTATGATATGTTTGGTCCTATATGTATAGTAGTGCTGATAGTCGTAATCAATTAATCCCAGGTAGTCACGATTGCACTTTGGAAGTTCGATTAATCGCGCTCACAACCTAAGTTGCCCTTACTCTACTACAAGCTAGCAATACACATAATTTGCTTTTGAAAAATAGCCTAACCTTTCAAAAACAACACTAAAGCAGTTTGTCAGCATATATCGCAAAAGTATACAGGTTCTCAGTTCTCACAGTGCTACACTAAAACTGTGCTGTGTTAAAAATCAGCAAGCACCTGCCCCAGTTAGATTCATGCGTTTGCTTTTCAGTAATACGCTTGTTCTGCAATGCAACATTCAGTCCTAGGAATGTTTAATTTTTAAACTTTTTCTGCAAGGTAAAAATGACAGTGGTGATGCAATAACTGTAACCGTGTCATCGCGAGAAGAGCTATGCGATTAATCGACTACAAAAGAAAGAGTCAACTATCAGCACTAGTACTCCCATGGGTCATCATCATTTTCTTGTAAATTATTCTTTTCCCGTTTCTAAGGTTGTTGATGTTGCCAAGGCAGTAGTCAGTGCAGTCAGAGATAAAGAACTTGGCGGAAAGAAGATTGAATTAGCCGGGTAAGCGTTGTTACGTTTAAGTCCCCAATATGGATACATCCACTAACTGTTAGCAAACTGGTCCGACAGATTCAGGTCATGTGACGCAGTAGCTAATTATCCAATCCCTACACATAGTGTATTGGGGGTGAGATATCGTGCTCTATCGAGCACTTTTGGGGGCAAAATTGGTACGAAAAAGTGCCCACCTCACACCCCCGTCTTGCGCATTCCATCATATGACACTGGTCAGACTTTTGTAATTTTTAACTTAAACGTAGATGCTCTTTTTTTTCCTATTTTTTTTTTTGAGGGGGGGGGGAATCATCAAAGTGTATTTTGTTAAACATCTGCTTTAACTATTATTTACAGGCTACATGATACTTATACATTGTGGACCATTGTTTATTACACCTTCAAGGTTAAACTGCCGCTCGCAACACTTTTGGCAGACGACATGACAACACAATGTTCACCTAATCCACAGTTGATCCTTTATTGAATCGTGTGTCTCTAACATTTATTCTACAGCTTCTCGATCTCTGGTTTCTCAGTTTCACAACATTTCTCAAGCCAATTTCACATGTTACCATCCCAAACTGTGATTTGAAGCCACATTATGATGAGTCTTTCGTACTTTCCTCAGGGGAAAGTAATATCTTCTTTGTAAGGGTTCAAATTCTCTGTCAATGCCTGCACATTCATATTGTTTTCTTGATCTGAGACATCCAAAATGTCTTCCCCTGTCTACCAGAGGAAATTTTATGTCGATTGTGGATTGAATAATCAAGAAGAGTTTTGTATTTGTTTCACTTCCTGGTTTACCTGTCTCCTCACCACATTAGCACACTTGTTCTATCATGTCAATAAATTGTAACCGTTTGCACTGTATACCCGTTGCTAAATAGGCTATAAGTTCCCTCTAGACAGGAGATGGGTAAGCTTGTCACATTTAAATATCCACAACTGGTAAGTTTTGCAATCTTTCATGTTTCCAGTTATTCTTGTCTAAATAAAGCTACTCAAGGATTGCTTGGTCTGTCTCTCTCTCATTCTTAGGCCTAATGGTTACAAGCTCACAGAATTGGTAGATTTTCTATACCGTGTGACCAGACGACCATACATCAGGTATCCAGTACCTAGACCTATCCTCAAGATGATCGCAGGTATCCTAAAGCAATCTCCTTTCACACCTTGGATGACGCCAGATATGTTAGAACTGGTAAGTCTGACTATACAATTTTCTCAGACAATAGATCACCATCCTAAGTCACCTCCCGAATAGCTTTGATATTCTAATCCAGTGGTTCTCAAAGTGATCCCTGTCGCTCCCTGGGGGCATTGGGAAGTCTCCGGGGGCGCTACAGGGTACACGGGGAGTAGGGGCGTTGGCACTGATGTGGGGGTCCCTAACAATTACGACACAACACTGCAGCGATCTAAGGCATCCAGGGGGTCTGGGAACCAAAAAATAACTATTGTTGAGAAAGATTTCATCATCTTGTTGGGAATGTAGGCCATTTTTTAATTCCTAAATGCATATCTTCGGACAGTCTGATTGCTCGCTTGAGTGGCCGACTAGGAACGGTAGGTCAAGGGGAGGGCATTGGGACAGTTCAAGATGGTCGAAGGGGGCGGTCGCCTAAAAGTTTGAGAACCACTATCATAATCCCTGTGACATGGACAGCCTCTGCCGATATAATCAACCTAGCAAACGCATCTCCCTGTCTAACTGTCAAAAGGCATCACTTAGAATCCCATGAGAGGGGCATCCCAGTTTTCATGCAAGTCTTATCTGAAATCTGAAATTGAGCCAAACAATCTATTTTACCAGAAAATTCAATCCAGATCATTAAAGTTAAAGTTGAAGGTTTACAGTCGTGCTTTGAGGCCAAGGCCCCACACACACGATTTTACAACTTAACCCCTGCTCATTGGTAACTTGTTGTCACACCCACACACCAAAGTGTGCACAATTCAAACAATACCTCCTGGGGCACTAAAGTGTACCACATCTACTTGCCCCCCCCCCCTTTCTTTTGTAAGATGTTTCATTCCTCTGATAACTGCCGGTAACCATATCTTTCCTCCTTTCCTTCTCATTCAGCAACATACCACAGACGTAGTGGATCCAAATGCATTACAGTTTGAAGATCTAGGAATCTATCCCGAATCAATCGAAGAAAGCGCCATCAAAGTCTTACGAAAGCACAGAGCGGACCGATTCTTTGATTTGGGAATCGACGACATCGAACCTGCCCCTACCGTCAAGTGACTCTCGTGTCAGTCAAAGGATATCACCGAAAATGCTTAGAATTTATGACGCTCAGTCAGCAAAACTATAGTAAAGCAAAACAAAATGTTTTGAATGTTTCATGGAAAGGATTGTATTCGCAAACGATTGGATATGATATGTGCATGGAGGCTAGACTTTCAATGAAATTAAAAAGAAAAATGAAAACCTACTATTAAAAATAATATGTGTTCAATATCATTTTATTGCCTGATAGTTCAAAGCAAGGTAGTCAGTAACTTGTGTAAATTCTCCAAATGTAAGCCCTGTGGATTATTTCAGTTGACCTGAAACTTGTCACCAAAAAGTCCTCGTGGATATTTTTCTCAGGTTATTAGAACAGAATTGCTAATGATTAACCCAAGACTGGTAAAACACTGTGGTAGCTGATACTGTCAATTTGACTTTTAAGTCATTTTATCAATTTCTCTGTACGGTTCCTTCTTCCCTTATTTTAAGAAGGTTGAAACAAGTCACTTCAATATTGTAGACTTGTCACAGGAGCCAGTTTTGACCATTCATTGAATGCATTTGTGTGTGTTTTTTGCGGAGAACGGACAAACAGGAAGCACGTAGAAGAGACAGACAGACAGAAGAGCAGAGAAACATACAGAGTGATGAAGAGACATATTTATCTATTGTTTGTATATGTGTCTTATAGAATGATGTGCTGATGTTTTCTATGAGGAATAAATATCTGTGCAAGTATTGCTCACATCTTTGCAATAATAAACAAAACTATGCACTTGATTTTTCTTTCTTTTTATAAAAGTGGTTTCTAGCAAATTCCTGAAACCAAATAAGACCCCTTCTGATAATTGCTAGTAACTGTAACCCACTTTAACATTCAAGACCTAGATAAACGGAGTATCTTGGATGTTTGACTGGTTTGGCAAGAGATAGTACATGAAATTGTAATGCGTTTTGCACCAGGAACAATGAAGTTACTGAAAAATATGTTGGACTAAAAAAAAAAAAAAATTTTTACTAACTGGTCTATTACCCGTTACCTAGCAGCATCCAAAATCCATTGACTATTCACGGAAGAATGGAAGAGACATTATATTGACATCACACCGATTACTTACATTGCAAAATCATACGGCTGGCTTACAAAAACGTCCCTCATAAGTATCAAACATGTTTGGCAAACATCCAGCGGCAATTTATGCTTTAACGCTAAATTAGTAGTAAAATGAAATTTTTTAAATGAACAATATTGGCATCCGTAGTATTAAATCACCTGACAAAGACAATACTTAAATCAAAAATTTCATCATTAACGAAACATTGTGATTCATGAACCCTTTCATTTCCTTCAGACAATGGATTTGGCGTGTAACTAAGTCGCTAAAACCGCATTAAAACTTCAGAAATAATCATAGAATTCAATTACGGCCACTATTTGTTGGGAATTAAAATGGGTGCATCTTTATGGTGGTCGCAATTCCTAGTGGAACTCAGAAGCCGGACCTTACTCTCTGGCAGCTATTAGACTCCTTTTCCCTAAATTCAGAAATCACTTCTTTATAATTCGCTATTGCTAGGCGACATTGGGAAGGCGGGGAAAGTAATTTAGCACTGGGGCTAGTGGCAACTGCGCATGACTCGATTTTTTTTACAATTGGAAGGGGATCCTAGTTAGGACTTGGAGCCAACGTAGTTTTCTTTAGTTGGGGTCACGTGCCGGCGTGTGTTCGGGCAGGGTGGAGTGTTGGTGCTAGAGTCTATTCACGGATCACTCGTTGGAGGGTCATGTTGCTCTTCTAACGGGCAGAAAGTATGAATAATCCTTGCTACTACCTTTAATACCCATCTCATTTCCAAATTGGCAGAAGTTTAACCCCCCCCCTCACATCATCCCCTCCCGATCCAGCCTTACCATTACTCATCACCAGATTCTTCCCCGGTAGAATCGAACAATGAAAAGGCCTCTATTTCGCTAGCCCATCTGGGGGGACGGGTGTATGGAACGTCATGTTAACATTTATTTCAATAATTAGAGATATCTGCAATTTAACTCGAGGTATCTCCAATTAATTTCAGAATATCTTGAATTAAATTGAAGAGATGTGTAATTATTTGAGATATCAGAAATTGCATTTTCGATATCTTGAAGTTTTATATAAGATATCTCAAATTAATTTTAAGATATTAAGAAATAAATTAAAGATGTCAAAAGGGAAACATTATTTAAGATATCTCGAATTGAATTAGAGATATCCTAAATTTAATTCGAGATATAAAGAAAAGAATTTGAGGTATCCAAAATTTAATTCAAGAATTCGAAGTATCCAAAATTTAATTCAAGAATTCGAGATATCAAGAATTGAATTATAGATATCCAAAATTGACTTATATATACAGTAGATATCAAGAATTCGAATTAGAGATATCCAAAATTGAATTAGAGATATCAAGCGCTAACAAGAAGAGCGCCATATCTAATTAGGCAAATACATGGCAGGAAAACGAGGCATATTCAATTTCGGTGGCTACTACTAGATTGGTCTAAGGCTACTACTACTACTAGTCCTTACGGATAACGTTAAGGTGTGAAGACTCGCGCAAAAAGAAACGTCTAATGCCGGTAATCTGACCTAGTTTTGAATGAGGTGAAACAGATGTGTAAGACACCACCATCGATCCCAGAAAGTACACACACAGCTTGTTACCGTCGGTAATTAGACACTAGTGTACAGTCGATACATACAGCTATGGTCAATACTCACAACACAGTGTACATAGCAGCATGGACATCTCAGGTCTAGATAAAAGATAACAAGGTATCACGTTTCATTACTGTCTGCATTTCGGGAGGGCGTTGTGGTCAAGTGGTTAAGGCAGTGGACTTGTGATCTAAGGATTACAGGTTCTAAGGATTACAGGTTCGAGCCCTGGCCAGATCATTGCGTTGTGTCCTTGGGCAAGGCGCTTTATCTCCATTGCCTCTCTTCACCCAGGTGTATAAATGGGGACCTGCGAGGTAACTTGTAAATATAGTTGCGTGCGCCGGTTTGTGGCTGCACCCTATGGGAAGGCCCCCGGGGGACACGTGGTTGTGGTGCACTGTGGTGCCCCAGGAGAGATTGATTGAATTGTGCACACTTTGGTGTGTGGGTGTGACAAGTTACCAATGACCAGGGGTTAAGTTGTAAAGTCGTGTGAGGAGGCATTAGCCGCATACAAGACTGTAAACCTTCAACTTTAACTTTAACTTTGTAGCGACAAGAAGGAAACGTCATTTGCTAGCAACGGAAAGTTAATTTGATTTCAGAGCCCTGCACGCGTTGTTGTACGAGTCTTCAATGCCTTTAAGTAGTATTTCCAATAGTACTTCGATTCCATTCTACTAAATACGTACCAACCGACTGCGTCTGGCAGACTAGCACCATAGCGGGACTTACATTCAGTGCTTCCATAAATCAGAATCCCATTTCTTTAGATGGACCTGACAATTTCTTTAGATTTTGTAAGATTTCAGTTTTCTGAAACTCGAAAGGGCCAATAAGACACATGAAACGTGTTTTAAAGGGCATATTATGCAGGTTCTATAGCAGCAGAGGCGGGTTTCGGAGTGTGTTATGAATGCGTATAACATGGCACTGTGAGCTACACATAAACTACCGATGGGCCAAGCATATAAATAAATGCAGGGGCGGATCCAGGGGGGGGGGCCCGGGGGGCCCGGGCCCCCCCTTTTTGAAAATCCTAATTTTTTTTTTTTTTTTTAAATTTTTTACCGCGCTCGAGGGAAAGTGCCCCATGCGTGATCAGTGGCGTAGCTACGGGGGGCCTGAAATTGCAGACATGAGATCCATATTTTCAGGCTAGGTACATGCTGCTTAGAATACTCGGGAAGTGCCGTTTCCGGCCATCTGGGGGGTTTGTAAAGCCAAAAATTTTCTTGTACGCTCCGCGCCAACCAATGATGGCGCTCCGCTTAGATATTCTTACGTTCAGGCGCGGCTGGACCAGTCAGACCCCCTCCCCTGTCACAAATCCTGCATCCGCCCCTGATATGTCATTGAATATTCCACAAAACAACTTTTTATGTCCACGAAACTGTCGAAACATGATTTTCACTACTGGTAGAGATATAAAATATTGGGAATTCTGAATTTCCTGCAAACATTAGGGAAACAGTCCCCTTACACCGAAGGTGCAAAATTTTCCACTTGAATTGTTGCAAAGTGGCTGCTTATCTGGCTATACCACACATGGTTGAGCAGGTTTTGTAAGATGAGCAAGATAAGAATGACCACAAGATCGCTTATGCGAACTAATTTAATTAAACCAGTTTCACAGGACATAAGGGATTATATGCACTTCAATGAGCAATCAAGACAGTATAGAGTGTATAGCTGAAATGATATTGACTTCTTAACATGTACTGTGTTGAGTGGAAGACTTGCATTTAAAACTCATCTCTGTACATGTCAAGACCTCAACTATCTTGTAACTATGTTTCTATGTAATATATAAATAATAACACAGATTTAGGATGACAGAAAAGCGAAGCGGGGGGAGGGGGGCGGAATGATACTTCCGCCCCTCCATATCTTTCACAGGGGGGTGCGGGGGGGGGCTGGCGCCCCCAGCCCCCCGGTTCCTACGCCCTTGTGAAACAACACCGACTCTGTTAAAATACAATCTTTCTCAGTCCGTTTTCTTGTATCTGCTTATATAAAAGCAGTTAAACAAAAGGTTGATGTGTCAGCTTTATGCCTGGCAAATACATAGCTGAAGGGCAAAATTATATTCTTTATGTTATTGCGAGTCCATGATGCATGTGAACTGGATGGAAAACTATTTGAGATAAACTGAAAGTCTTCTACTGTGTTTCAATTTCATGTCGTAGGCACACCAATCCTTTCACCAAAGAGTGATTACAATGATAACTTTTGCATTATGAATCTTATTTGCTGTTTTTTACAATATTTTTTTTTTTATATTGCTTCCTGGGCTTTGTTCAGCTATTACATTATATCAGCTCTTGGGTATCGAAAGTTTCAACGCGCATGTTGAAATAACTAGCATAGTGTTGGTTTCCAAAACTTTCCAGTTATTATTTGCAAGCCCAATTTTTGATAATTCTTTTATTTCCATTTTTTTTTTGTAGTTGTCTCCACTTTACAGCTTTAATTGTTTTGTATCTGTACATTTAATTGTTTTTGTATTGCTATGTTTTACTTTTTATGTATAACGTTGAATGTAAAAAGCAGGGCCTTATTTGAAATCAGCTTTTGCTGAATAAGCAACCCTGGATAAAAATGCGAATAAATAAAAATGTCGGGCATTCGGGCCCTCCATACACTCGCTCAGCGCCCGCAACACAATTTCATAATCTAAGGTACCTCCCTCCGACCATCCTATTGATATTATGTGCTATTCGCCTCATAAGAATAGGAGGATGCTGTTAGCATTGAATGTTATTTTAAGGGGATCCGTAGATACAAATTGGCACCCGTGATCAAATCTCCGTATATTTAACTCGGTTAGCGTAAAGCTAACTTCTCCCGAGGACCTGAAGTATCATAACCAATAGTGAAATGAAAAATATAATAATATACAATAATAATAAGAACATTAATATAAGAAAATGAATAATGACTGGGAGTCATTTTTCCAAGAACAAGAGCCATTTCTGAAATCACGTAAAGGTTGCCACATATTCCAAACTAGTATAAGCGCATGAAAAGAAGAACGATAGCCGCCCGTTTTTTCCCTTCAGATCTCAGTACGAGAAACATGTATTTTATTTGTATAATAGAACAACTTTCGTTAATATTTTCCTACCCTAGCTATATGTCGATTTTACAAAACCTTCATGAAAACAGACTTTTTGAAAATGGATTTTGAAGCTCAGTCAACAATTTAAGAAATGCTTAGGCCTACCGTTAAATACTGGCGTCAAAAAATACATTTCTTATTTATTCCAATAAAGATCCACAACGGATAACAATGCTAAGTAGAGCTTACTTAAAGAGAAATAGAAGCTGCATGTACAGCATGGTCATTTTAAGTATCCAAGTACTATACAAAGAGATCGAGCTCATCGAAACATCCCTTTTCCTTATCACCTGAGGAAAACCGTCTTTTATAAATTATAGTAGGCCTACCATACAGTACTTTACAGTGGCGGATCCAGGATTTCGCCGAAGGGGGGGCCCAGATGGGAAATGCCTAATCGTCGTCCTGGGGGAGGGGTCTAAGGGGAGTGGGTTCCCCCTCCCCTTTGGGAAAATTTCACAAAATATGGAGGTCCTCGGTGCAATCTGGTGCTACTTTTCGTGAAAGTTTGGAGTAAAATTTATTTCCAATAAATCATGTATTCATGGTTTGCCGGGCATATATTTGCAATTTCGAGCAATGAGCTGGGATTTACGTCTTTGGGGAGTAGGTGGTGATGAAAACTACTTTTTACCAGGCTACTCCAGGCCATTTCATCTTGGATGCCCCCTTCCAGATGGAGACTATTGATGCAGTCAGAGTGCCCCTCTCACCTTCACTTTATCAGAATGATGGTGTACTCTTTTTGCAAATTTATTTTACAAAAAATTACACGCACAGTGGCGTAGCTAGGATTTTTTGAGTGGGGGGGCATGGGGGGCTGTTCTTTCTTGTGGGGGGGGGGGCGGAGTTTACTATCTAAGCGGAGCGCCACCTTGGTTGGCGCGGAGCGTACAGAGAAAATTTGAGATTTCAGCACCCCCCAGATCGCAGGAGATGGCACCTGTGAGGCAAAATAGCAACCAAAATGATGTGCAACTTTGGTGACAGAAATGCAAAAAAAGTTTTTTCTCTTTCATGCTGACTGGCCTTGCCAACTCAGCCAGACTTTAAACTTGAGGGAAGTTGGCATCATTTGTCGTTTCAAGCTGTCAAGGCCTTTCTCCCAACTCAAACCCCTGTGGGCTACCGGTAGATTTGCAGGATATGCCCACATGTGGACTTAAATACCATTAGAGGAAGGGGGTGGAAGACTAACATGCATCGATGTTTCGGTAATGGTCCACATTGATGGCTCGGTGCTTATTAGGCCATTTATTGGGTTTCTTGAGGCAGCTGTCATCAGAATCTGGCTTTTTGTGCCAATCGATGACCGATAACATGTATTGGTATGTAAATTTCTTCTTCATATATCTAGCAACACTCTAAAAACAAATGAGTGGATTTCATTCCATTGGAGTGATCACTCGGCGCACTTCAAATTAAGAGTAAAATTTAACTCTATTGGAGTTAACCCTCACTCCTAATATGAGTGAATATAACTCTATTAGGAGTTAAGATTTACTCCAATGGAGTGGAAATTCACTCTTATACCGGAATGTGCTCAGTGATCACTCCCATGGAGTGAAATTCACCTATGTTTTTATCAGTACAGTACAGTGCATATCATCATAGACGTACCTACGTACGTACTACGTACGTTCGTATATCAGACGCACTCGATACCCACGATACGATACGGTCCTGGAGAAACTATTTCCACTCATCATTTTTTATGGCGATACAGTAGTGAGTATTGAACAGGCACAGCCGCATGTTTGCAGGAAATTCAGAATTCCCAATATTTTATATCTCTACCAGTAGTGAAAATCATGTTTCGGCAGTTTCGTGGACATAAAAAGTTGTTTTGTGGAATATTCAATGACATATCAGGGGCGGATGCAGGATTTGTGACAGGGGGGGGGGGGGGTCTGACTGGTCCAGCCGCGCCTGAACGTAAGACTATCTAAGCGGAGCGCCATCATCGGTTGGCGCGGAGCGTACAAGAAAATTTTTGGCTTTACAAACCCCCCAGATGGCCGGAAACGGCACTTCCCGAGTATTCTAAGCAGCATGTACCTAGCCTGAAAATATGGATCTCATGTCTGCAATTTCAGGCCCCCCGTAGCTACGCCACTGATCACGCATGGGGCACTTTCCCTCGAACGCGGTAAAAAAAAATTAAAAAAAAAAAAAAAAATCAGGATTTTCAAAAAGGGGGGGCCCGGGCCCCCCGGGGCCCCCCCTGGATCCGCCCCTGCTTTACATTTGATACAAAAGTTTCTTCTATACAACAGTTTCCCAAAATTTGTATGTGTCGCAATAGTTTTAAGTTTTAACCAAGGGCAGTACCATTCATAATTTGCATATTACACCAAAAATTACAATCGGCGTCCAGATGGCGTGAAAATGTAACATAATGTTCAATCTGTTGGGTCGTTCCCATGGTGCGATGAACTTGGGCAAGTTGCCAAGTTCGAATGTCGATGACCTACTTATGTTCCGTGACCAATGTCAATGGGAATTATGTGTGTAAAAACTCGTGTTTTTCCACGTGTAATATATATAGAAGTTTTACGTAAGGGGAGCGAATTTCGGGGCGGCTCGTTGATTGTGAGGAAGCACTTATCTAATCATCAATTTTTGTGAAAAATATCTTACGTTTTTTTTCTCCAGAAAATGTTTTTGACTAGTAATTGGAAACTCAATGTATCAAGAAGTACTGAGTCTAGACCTTATCATTGCATTTTGGGGGAAGACAGATCTTCAAGTGCAAAATATTGTTTTTTCATTCAAGGTTATCGTGGTTTTCTTGCGAGGTGTATACGGCGTAACTTTCGATGTAGGCTTAGAATTAGGATCGGCCGATGCCTACCTAGTTTGCATGAATTTTTACCTAAATTCAATTTAATTTAACGGGAATCACTAAGCATGTCGGAAAGACAGGACTCGACTTACTACTAATACTTTAAGTTTAAAAGTTCACAATGAAAGGTTTTTAACTATCAACAAGTCCCCACCTGTTTGGAACTTCAGACAACAATAATGTAACTTAGGGGCTACATAAATACGGGATTATAAACTACATATATAAGAATAGTACAGATTTATTTATATCGTTAATCGGCTGTTGTTTACTCCAGAAAATATACTTTCAATACGTACAATATCAATCTTCGTACAAAAGTTCTTAAAAATAAAAAAAGTAGCGAAAGATAACTAGAAATGACATCGTGGAACCCCCCCCCCCCCGCATTAATAAACGAATCTATTTCATTACAGCATCAACTCTCAAGTACCGAACAGCAGTGTGTAACAGTACCGTACCCTATGCTATAATAATATACAGTCCCGTGCGAAGATGGTTTTAATTTGATATGCTCCCTTCGGTTTTGGATCAAATATTATTAAATCGTTATAATTATTATCACAAAATGTGGTGAAATGCATAAGGGTGAGATTTTGTACATGGGAACCTTCACAATCATCGTTTGAAGGAAGAATAAATAACGAAAATTTCTGAATAACTTTGAGGTCTCGTAACATGCTGAGTTCACTAACGTTCGATATTTGGTGTAGCCTATAGGTCCAAATTACTTCGTTAATATGTCTAGGCCAGTGCGTAAATTGATAAGATATTATTCAAACTAAGAACACAGGAACCAGAAATAAACGTGTTTTCTTTTCTCTAATTCAAATAGTAACACGTAGATATTTTTATTATGTCCTGGATTCCCGGGAATGATACCGAAACGAATGTAATAACCAGTTGTTTTCCCAATACCGGTAGTAGTTACACATTGCACTGTGATCGGGGTTAGTCAAAGCCGGGATCGGGATGCCGGTATTCACTTGACTACCGGGATCCCGCACAACCCTAGTAATGAAATAGCCTATCTTCCCTCAAAATTGGTACATTGTACTTAATGCAACTCTTCTCATGCATGTAACAAAGGCTTGTATGTATCCTTGTGTATGTATAGGCCCCTACTAAACCACCTCAGGAGTTTCGCGGAAAAAGAAAAAGGATTTCCCCAAAAAATTTTCCAAAGATGACAATTGTCCGTACCAAGTAACCATGTGTTTATGAATAGCGAATGGCCTAACCTACTAGATGTGTTAATGGCCCGTAAAGCGCCAAGAATAGTTACCCAAACTTTCCATCTCAAAAAGTATCTCAAACAAATCATCCATCTTCAATCTTTACCAAAATGTTAATTTTAATACCTAATTCTTACACTCCGACGTTATTTTGTACTTATGTTCAATATAATTCCGTTTATGAACAAATAAAAAATATGCCGAACTTAGTGTTTAACATCCTTGTTCGTCACTATTATTAACTCCATTCAAGCTCAATTAGAAATTTAAGCTTAGGCCAATCAAACTAAGTAAATAGTGACAACGTAACTAGTGTAGGATTACTGTTTAACGTTTCCAGATTGATATAAAGGAATGATAAGAACTAAAAACAACTCCAATGATGTTTCTAATAAAAAAAATTGCATTTACTTGTGCAGCATTAATTTGAACAAAAATATAGACCGTATTCAGAGGCCGGTTTCTCAATGTTACTACATAGCGTTAGGCCTAATGCGATAGCTATGGATTCGAGGCACATGAAAATCTCAGGTTTGGATGTAGTAACGTTTGGGAAATTTCCAAGCGTCGGTTATGAAAATTAGCGGTCGTCTGGTGTTATGTATTAAAGGCAAGCCAGACGCGGAAAAATCAGGAACCGGTGAATAAAAATCACGAAAATCCGAACCGGCAGCTAAAGGGAACTAAGACACGGAATACGCTTCATACGATCATATGTCGCGAGTACTGTATGTACGCCTGTAGCTATAGCTGTGCATGCCTGTGAACGTTTATCTGTTGATTATTTGCATATAGCTGACACACTAGCTAATGCCGCGAGCAAACCGCATGTTCGTTGGTCCGTGTGATAGGGTTAAGATAAGTGGTGTAAGCAGAGCTGAAGCTCGAGATAAGCCCAACCCGAGCTCCCCCGCTTGAGGTCGGGTTGGAAATGCAACTTCGCTGTAAGGGGACTGTTTCCCTAATGCATGCGGCTGTGCCTGTTCAATACTCACTACTGTATCGCCTTAAAAAATGATGAGTGGAAATAGTTTCTCCAGGACCGTATCGTATCGTGGGTATCGAGTGCGTCTGATATACGAACGTACGTAGTACGTACGTACGTCTATGATGATATGCACTGTACTGTACTGATAAAAACATAGGTGAATTTCACTCCATGGGAGTGATCACTGAGCACATTCCGGTATAAGAGTGAATTTCCACTCCATTTGAGTAAATCTTAACTCCTAATAGAGTTATATTCACTCATATTAGGAGTGAGGGTTAACTCCAATAGAGTTAAATTTTACTCTTAATTTGAAGTGCGCCGAGTGATCACTCCAATGGAATGAAATCCACTCATTTGTTTTTAGAGTGTTGCTAGATATATGATGAAGAAATTTACATACCAATACATGTTATCGGTCATCGATTGGCACAAAAAGCCAGATTCTGATGACAGCTGCCTCAAGAAACCCAATAAATGGCCTAATAAGCACCGAGCCATCAATGTGGACCATTACCGAAACATCGATGCGTGTTAGTCTTCCACCCCCTTCCTCTAATGCTATTTAAGTCCACATGTGGGCATATCCTGCAAATCTACCGGTAGCCCACAGGGGTTTGAGTTGGGAGAAAGGCCTTGACAGCTTGAAACGACAAATGATGCCAACTTCCCTCAAGTTAAAAGTCTGGCTGAGTTGGCGAGGCCAGTCAGCATGAAAGAGAAAAAACTTTTTTTGCATTTCTGTCACCAAAGTTGCACATCTTTTTGGTTGCTATTTTGCCTCACAGGTGCCATCTCCTGCGATCTGGGGGGTGCTGAAATCTCAAATTTTCTCTGTACGCTCCGCGCCAACCAAGGTGGCGCTCCGCTTAGATAGTAAACTCCGCCCCCCCCCCACAAGAAAGAACAGCCCCCCATGGCCCCCCCCCACTCAAAAAATCCTAGCTACGCCACTGTGCGTGAAATTTTTTGTAAAATAAATTTGCAAAAAGAGTACACCATCATTCTGATAAAAGTGAAGGTGAGAGGGGCACTCTGACTGCATCAATAGTCTCCATCTGGAAGGGGGCATCCAAGATGAAATGGCCTGGAGTAGCCTGGTAAAAAGTAATTTGCATCACCACCTACTCCCCAAAGACGTATATCCCAGCTCATTGCTCGAAATTCCCAAATTAATATATGCCCGGCAAACCATGAATACATGATTTATTGGAAATAAATTTTACTCCAAACTTTCACGAAAAGTAGCACCAGATTGCACCGAGGACCTCCATATTTTGTGAAATTTTCCCAAAGGGGAGGGGGCACCCACTCCCCTTAGACCCCTCCCCCAGGACGACGATTAGGCATTTCCCATCTGGGCCCCCCCTTCGGCGAAATCCTGGATCCGCCACTGAAATGGTTTCCCTGCGCTCCATGCATTAGCAAATGTCCTTGATTTTCTTTCATATTAGTCACATTTCTAGCATTTCCAGCTGATGAAATTCTTTTGATTTCCGTAAGGTTTACATAATTTCACTTATATCAAGAAGTTCTTTGAAATATACATTTGCGCATCGATTTTCCTTAAGAAGAAAGTCACGTGTATCGGAAACTGAATTTTGAATCTCTAATTCAATTCTGGATATCAGTAATTCGCATCATATCTCGAATTCGAATACTTGATGTCTTGAATTCAATTTTTGATATCTCTAATTGTATTCCGATATATATTATTTAATTTTGGATAGGCTAACTCTTAATAGAATTGTTGATATCTCGAATTCAATTTATGCTAGGATAGAAACGTCAGGCCAACTTACTTATACATATTCTCTTAGACAGGCTCTTTAGTGGTTAAGTAGTTTGCTTACAGTTTTGTTTCATTTTGATCTCAAATATGTTTCAATTATTGATATCTGAAAATGAATAAGAGATATCTGGAAATGAATTAGAGATATCTGAAAATGAATTAGAGATATCCGAAAATGAATTAGAGATATCTGTAATTATTGAATAAATGTTAAAATGTCTTTTCACACGGGCGACCCCTGCATGTAAAATCCGAGACTACCCCTAACCCAGCAGAACATTTTTAAGCCCTGCACTCGAAATAAGCTACGTAACGTAATTAAGGCTATTAATTGACAAAATATTCCAGTTGTATCGCAAAGCACTTTACCGTTTTAAGTAATACAATCAGCAAGAACACCTCTCTTTTTTGCAATCGAAAGCATCTCTTCTGCAAATCTATTGACTTTTCACAACTGTAGGTGAGAGGCTATTCTTATCATTAACTTAATCGACTGATAGTCCGGTGTTTGTTATACACATCGTCTGTGTACATTCGGCGTGCCATGATGGTATATTTACCCTGACCGCATCTTGCTTGTGCCTGAGCTCTATTGCCTGTCTGTACATATATTTTCAGTAGTTGTCGTTGAACATTGATTGATACACACAGAGAAAGTAATACAATCTCGTTGTTTCTTCATAACACACGGGTCGGTTTCATTAGGTTATTACATAATGACAACCGCTTCTGGATAAAGGAGAGTTAGTTGTCGTTCGTAAAAATTACCAGTACGTGTCAATTTTCAACTATTTCTTTCAGGATACAACACATCATAAGAATTTACAAGTAATTGGAGGGTACAACTGCGATGCATAGGTAAGACAATTGTGCTTTTGATCTGAGGCTGTGTGAACGCACAATGATCATTATAATAAATATGCAGAGGAATGTCACCAGTACATAGCAAAGTTTAGTTTGCGTGTTGTACGGTCTACATATCAAGTGTTGGCTTGTCGGAATCAACTGTTGAAATGTTTCAGTTTCAACTTTCGTTTGAGTAGGATAGACACGTTTTACTTAGTTAAGTTTAGTGATGTTATGTTGTGTCTTTCAAAAGGGATGTCCTATACATTGCTAGCGTATCCACCTACACGTTGGTGTTAACTTAAGGTAACGGATTGGTTGGTATTCACACTTACCTATCACAACCTCTGTACAACTTTTACTGTTACGTTTGTATGACAAATATGTAGGAACCTCACCCAGCCCTTACGTAATTTTCAAGAACAAATTAGGCCTATATCACATGACAAGGGCACTGTGTACAGTCTTGTTAGCTGAAATATTATAGAAAGAGTGAAAAACCATATATATTTCAATTAATTCATTACTAAGCCAATTCAACAGTTCTTTTGTTTGCTATCACAATGACACTGGTTACTTGTTAACCCCAGTTTCGAGCATCTGCAGGCCAATCAATAAATATAATTCAATAATCAATGGAATAGCGAATTTTCCTGTCAAAGACATTTCAATGCTTTATGTGACCGAAAGACAACTGTAGGAACTACAAAATATGTTTTCTTATAAACTTTCAAGTAAGTGATGACATAGGCCTAGAGCTATTCCTCTGTTATATTTCAGGCAGTATTGCATCTGTACAAATAAGCATAAAATGTTAACATTTGATCATACTAACAGTTTTCAAAGTACAGTATTTACATGAAGGTTGCAGGATCTTCAGATGACTTAACACATCTCAGATTGTGAGAAGGATACTAGATTATGGGGACAATAGATCTATTACTGTTGGCTATGAAATACATGGTGGTTACTGGTGCACTGCCTTACAAGACTTTGGCAGTGTTGAAGACTTTTCTTTAAAGCTGGCAAAAACTGATCCTTTCTATTAGGTCTGCCGGTGGTTGTGGAAAATGCTGCATGGTTATATTTCTCCATTGAGCCATGATATCTCAGTAATTTCTCAGTATTCCGAGTTCGCCAGAACCGTGGTAAAGGATTTCAACTGATATGTCCTACCCACCACTTCTACTATGTTCCACTATGTCCTACCCACCAGTCTATGATGCTATTATTTGGTCGGTAAAAGCTGGGCAGCTCCATTACAAATTTTTACTCTATTATATAACACAGGCTGTTAAGACAGTCGTAACAGGGCACCCTCAGTGGCAGCTCCTTGGTCTGAAGTACAAGTCTGGAAGGGCCATCTTGGGCACAAACATTTTTTTTTAACCCCAGCCTCAATTGAGCAGGGGCTGAGATCATTGGTAATGTGTGAGGGTCTATAACCATTTCCTTGATGGTCCCTGGGGTCCTTGGATGGGAAGAAAACATTGAGAAAATGCTCTCTCAATTTTTTTTCTTTCTATATTCATTATTAAGAAGGATGCTTGCTCATTTTGTTCAAGTTTTGTCAGTAGAGCTACATTTTATAATTTTTATCATGTTCATATTTTTCTTCATAAAACTATTTTTTGCCTGTTTATGTCTTTGTTTCCAAGAAAACATTTGTCATTAGGTAGATCTTTCAATTTTGAAAAATTATCTTTCTTAGGAAGCAATTTGAATGCGAAAGTCTTTCTGGCAATAATTTCCCCACGGTGTCTTTCATAGCTTGTTTATTTTCCTATCTTGAATGGTACATCATCTGAGGTTTGTAATTACGTACAGGGAATAATATAGTTTTTGTTTAGCAGATTTGAAGGCTTTAAAAGTTTGAAGACTCGCACACAAAGAAACGTATAATGCCGGTAATCTGACCTAGTTTCGAATGAGGTGTACTGTAACAGAAGTGTTAGACACCACCATCGATCCCAGAAAATACACACGTACAGCTTGCTACCGTCAGTAATTAGACACAAGTGTACAGTCAGTACATACAGCTGCGGTCAATACCCACAGCACAGTATACAAATGATACAGCAATGGACATCAACGGAAAGTTTAAAGATGGGGGCACACGGTTTGGGGCAAGTCTTCAGTGCCTTTTAACTAGTGTGTGCTTCTACACATCTTTGCACTGGTGTAGCAGGCTGACATACCAAATAAACATTATTTTATTCCTTGCCGGATGCAGAAGGACTCTGCGTGTGTGTATGTGACACTTCCTTATATCTAAACACTGTAACTCAAAAATTAAAGCTACAATTAATCTGTTAGTTCAGTTCTACCATGCTGTGACTTTCTTTTGTAAAATTTGTAACAGAAAATGTCCGTCCAATGCTCATAATTTATGTCTATTTGTCCATATTTCCTAAATTTTTGAGCAAATTATGTGGTAAGGAATCACAAAAGAGAACTGTTTTTGGTTCCTTACTAAAAGCAAAGGAACCTATGTATTCAGGTTGGCGTGGGTGTGTGTGTGTGTGTGTATGTGTGTGACGCTTTAGCTTGTATATAACGTGTACAATAACTGAACAAGGGAATGACCGATCATTACCATACTTAGTGGGTGGGTGGCCCATAGTAAGTAGATGAACCCTATTGAAATTTCTCTATGAATGGATCTACAGAACAGCAGCAACGAAACAATAAAATGTTTTCATTCTGGTTATGGTTAGTTTTTGACTTTTGAAAATATGTTTCTTTGTTCAATATAATGCTCTTATTTGCTACTGGTTTTGAAAAAGCTTACCGTTCTTTCCTTGAGGCAGTGAAGTAGAACAGTCATTTACACAACCATTCGCCTACACAGCAATACCTATTCAAACCTTGTCTTCATTGTCAATTCTGTTAAATAATGGCAATTGTCATTAATGGAAATATATTCTCATTTGGTGGTGCAGACCCATTGTCTGCAAACAATGGTACGCGAATCCAAAGTACGTCGCCAAAAAAATTGGATTTTTTTTTTTCTGACAGCTGGAATTGTATCTACTGTGGTTTCCGACCTTGTCCAAGTCTTTAATCCAACCTAACACTCATGCATATAAAAGGCATTGATTTTTCTGATGATTGGTGTCTGGTGGCTCGCGATGAAGTCAATGGATGACATCCCTGCTTATTGTGCGATTTGCTAATCCGTTGAAATGAATAAACTGCAGTATATACTTTTTTTTGGTTATTTCAACGACTTGTTGAACATGACTCTGTAACACTTCGCTACATTTCAGTGTGAGCGAGTGCACAACGTTGTAACTTTATGTTTTTGTAGACCTAAATGAACAAAAATATATATATATGAGGTGTTGGGTGGGGCTTGGGGGGGGGGGGGTAGAGCAGGTCGTGGGAAATGAATTTGTCATTTGTTTGCCAAACCCTAAACGTGATATAGCCTATATGTATATATCATCGATACAACAAGTCATTGGTTAAAAATTGTTTTGAATTATGTGTGAACATGAAGTATCAAAGTTATCAACATGACAGGATGGTAGGCTTAACGTTTATGTATTCCGCGAATAATGAAAGAAAAGACAATACCAAAGTCCTCAAAATTGTCTGAACATGGCTGAGTAAAATGGGCAAATTGCGTAACTTCTGGGCTCATTAACAGCCATTAGTGTGTATCTGTGTATACCAGCATGTAGTTGGGGATCTGTTTTGCAATTTCCAAGTAAACGAATTTGTTTGTGTAGTCATATGCGTTGCGTTCGCGTCTGAGGAAACAATCTCACTGGCTCAGCAGGGTTTAGTGTATGATTCCCATGCTGTGTCGAGTTATGCGATGGCTTACTAAAGAAAGAACTAACGGCACCGCTATAACAATTGATACCTGTAGGTATCAGCCGGCAATACGTTTCATTAAGTTTAACAACATCCTCTGCCGTTAGAGTCTAGAGATGTGTATATTATACAAATAGTGAATGGTTTCCATTCGTGCAATAGTGCAAATATTTCATGAGTTGAAAGATGTAATTTGTTCCATTCAACTCGGCGGCGCCTCGTTGAATGGAACAAATTACATCTTTCAACTCATGAAATATTTGCACTATTGCATGAATGGAAACCATTCATTATTTGTTTTATACAACACCTTCAAATTTGGATATAATTGGATGTAAAATGCACTCATGCAACAGATTGTTTTGAACAGACAGGTTTCTCTGCTCTCTTACCATTGAAAAAAGTGCTACCAAAAAAGTATAACACATGGTTCTATTTCATATCTGAGTGGAATACAGCGGCTTTTGCATGCAATCAACGAGCAATTGACCAATCAAATGACCAGAATACAATTAGGTGATATTAGCCAGTGCTTCAAGTTATTTCCATCCAAAGTCCAAACCAGATTGAATATTTATGTATGAATAGTAATGAGATCATATATGGCAAACACTGGTTCCAAAACTATATTGAATATTCATTAGTAATGTGATAAGATATGACAAACACTGGTTTCAAAACTATTGAATATTCATTAGTAATGTGATTAGATGTGGCAAACACTGGTTCCAAAACTATTGAATATTCATTAGTAATGTGATTAGATATGACAAACACTTGTTCCAAAACTATGTTGAATATTCATTAGTAATGTGATTAGATATGACGAACTGGTTCCAAAACTATGTTGAATATTCATTAGTTATTTGATCATATATGGCAACCACTGGTTCCAAAACTATATTGAATAATCATTAGTAATTTGATTAGATATGGCAAACACTGGTTCCAAAACTATATTGAATATTCATTAGTAATGTGATTAGATATGACGAACTGGTTCCAAAACTACATTGAATATTCATTAGTAATTTGATCATATATGGCAACCACTGGTTCCAAAACTATATTGAATAATCATTAGTAATTTGATTAGATATGGCAAACACTGGTTCCAAAACTATATTGAATATTCATATTGATTAGATATGGCAAGGAATCCTTGTCTAATAGTCGTGTCTGCGAGCTTACCCATGTGGTTCGATGATGTCATATTTATACAAGCTGATCAAGTCTTCAGCCTTGTCTGTGAAGACATATAAAACCCATCATTTCTCCAAAATTAGGCAATAAACATTTAAGGTTTAGGTAGTATTGCTTACACAAATACCTCTTTCTTAGCTATTTCCAGAAGTATTTGTTTTTCTAAATCATATACAAAATATTCTTGGTACACCCAATAGTGCACTTCGATCGAAACCTGCATTGTTATTAATATTTTTAGAATGATCTATTTTATAGTAGGTAAAATTTTTTCATTCATAATTTGCCGTGGATCACATGGCTAATTTGTTCATGACAGTTCCGCATTTCACATAGACCATTTAGTTATGCATGGATCAGTCTGTGTCTCGTTCAAATATAAACCAAAGTCAACTCCAAATGACTCAAGTTGAGATAACGCTATACGTTGGCCCCGAACATCTCTTACATTTCTGCGTTGTTAAAGGTATCACTGTATATACAGTATATATTTGATTGTTATGTACTTTTTCTTCTATAGCTTGATTTTAATCCTCATCATTTAAGAATGAAGGCTCATTAAATAATTGTTTTCCGCTGCAAGACAAGTTCGGAGAGAGGCCTGCGTGCAGATGTTTTTTTCATGGCGAAAACGATCATGACAGCATTTCTCTGACTACAAATCAACCATTAAGTAGACGCCTGCATCTGCGATTGGAAGTTAGAAAGGAGAACAACACTTACTATGAATAAGGTGAGTGGTAACCCATGGTAACCATTGTCGTTAGTCATAATTACTTAGGCCATGGAGCCTACTGTATACATCCATTATCAATTAGGTCAAAACGCGGAAAGATTCTTTACCGTGCATAAATCGAAAAATTTCTGACCCAGTATCCTATCGTGAATTTGTTATATTAAATGTACTGCGGGCGAAAAACAAGATGTAAAAGACACGTTATACTTATTTGGTTAAGACAAGTTATTTCGAAACATGTTAATTTTGAGCGTATTCTGCAATATGTGAGGAGAAGTTTATAATTGTCGTTTATATTCGAGATCTCTCGCTGTTTACTTTTACTGAATGTTGCTTCGTTGGAGCATGGAGGTTCTGTTTTACCTCCATGGTTAGAGGTATTATTGGAATAAAGTCTGTAACATCTTTGTTCTTAATTTCTTTTGTTTCCTCTCAAATTTCCTCGTTAAGTTTGTAACATTGACACGGAACGGTTGGGAGGGGGGGGGGCAAGGTGCTGAGGGCGCACCGGGAACATTTCCCCAGTTTAATGAACAACCCCAAAGTGCCCCTTTTGATAATTGAGAAGTGCCTATTTGGCGGTTAAAAGAATGTCTTGTACATTTTTTGGTATTCAAAAGTGCCATTTTGTCTACAAATTAATTGACATTCGTTAATGTCATTTTATAGGTATAACATCAAGTTAATGACTGGTGGGTGAGCTGGCTTTATTAACTATATATTACGTAACAATAAAGCATGCATACTTCTTCTATATATAGACGACCTCTGTCGTTTCTCTTAAGATGTCTTTTGCTTGGCCAAAAGCAGCAGGTATAATCCGAAAACTAAACAAGACCTGAGTTGAAGTTTGATAGGGGTTCTACCGACATCACACAAACTAAAGATTATATGGCTTGATCGATTATGCGGCTTGATCTTGATTATACAATCTCGTGTAATTCCCAAGTATTGTGAGATGGAGGTGTATACTATTACCCGTATCAATTCCATAGGCCTGCTTTACTAACACAGTTACTGGCATGTGCAATATACATTGAGTCGAAGCAGTAATTTTCCGAGAAGAAGTAAGGAAGAGGAAATCGTACAGATATGTCGAATGTCACAGTTGCTATTGCCTAGACGCGTATACATGAATAACATCATACATTTTAGTGTATCATGATGGGAATGGGTAGGCCTATACTGTAGGGACGAGGTGGTCGCCGTAGTAGGATGTCCAGCAAACAGAAAGGATGGAGGGACAAATATTTGGGAACCTGGTTCCATTAAAAGTCCAGAGAAACTTCTTCCATGAGCAGAGAATATTGAGAAATCGAACTTTACACTGCACTATAATGTACCGTTGGTGTTTAGCCTACCCATATACCAAAACATACGAATATTTATGGTCTGGTTCAAATTTTCTCTTTGTATATTTGTTTGGTACAAACTGACAATTTCAGTTTTGTAAGTCTCATGGCTTCGGTTACGACATAAAATGTAGGCTAATTGATGTTTTCCTGAACTATATGATTATGACCTACATGCACGCGCCAATTAAACGTTGCGTCGAAAAACGATTAGCTATTTTTACTCCGTCTGAAACCAAACATTAAAATATAAATTGTGTTCACTTATATTTTTGGGGTGACGTGAAGCAATAATTTCCGCCAATTTATAGCAACAATATTACGTTACATATATGCGTTAGCCTGACACACACTCCTGTAGCAAGAGTATATAGGCCTATACATTGTACTGTATGTGTGCTGGTAAGTTGAGTATACCAAACAAGTTTTACGACCGTGCTTTTAATTTGAGGAGAAGGAAAATGCATATACCGGTATATCTTTCGTGCTTATTTACTATATATAAGCATGCATAGAATCAATTTGGCTATATGTTGTAATGGTTTGTATATTTACATATAATTATTCGGACCTACTACTGTTGTCACGTTTTATCAAACTTAAAAAAGAAAATTCTCTCAAACCGACAGCATATATTAGTTTCAGTAATTTTTTTGTTCCGACCTTTATCGAAATGAATCATTATATGAAAGGGAAATGGAGAAATAAGAAGAAGAAACCCAGAGAGGTTTAAATAACTTTCCTGAAGGTTATGAACATGTCTCCTGTTCATATTTATTTCCGTCGCAATCTTGGATAACATCGTCACCCCGGTTGTTAGAGTACGGAGTAAAGGGGAAGGTGGGAGGGTTACAGGCCACGAGACCGAAGGTCCACGAGACCGAAATTAAAAAAGGTCCGCGACACCGAAGGTCTTTGAGACCGAGGTCCGCGAGACCGAAACTCTTACTAGGGCCCGCGAGACCGAAACTATTACTAGGCCTATAATAGTGGTAAGACAAATATTACTACCGGTTATATTACGTTGATAAAGCGCGTAATTAACAAGAATTAACAGCCATTTGCTTTTCATAATGGATACCAATGACTTGCGCAAGGGGGCTGGGGCGGCAGCAAGAACGGGTGAAATATAGCAATTTCTGAGAATTGCTTTTTCCAGCACCATTTCAGACACTGTCAATTCTTCGGTAGGGTGTGATATGAAAAGGTCATATATATATATATATTTCACCTAGCAATTACTGTCTGCTCATGACCCCTATAAAACCGTTGAAGTATTTAGCCTGCGTATCGACAGGTATATACATTATTGGGAACATCTCGCAGCTCGGTGAAATAATGATTTACGAGTTAGTGTCAGTGAACTATAGTCGCTGGAGGGTCGCATGCGTGGGAGGGGGGTGGGGTAGGTTGACAAAGGCATGTCCCTTAAAAAGGTGGCTCTTGAAGTATACATATACGGTATTCTTCAACTGTTATCCGCCAGAAAATTGAGTTGGCTGTCCCTGGTCCGCACAGGATTACCTAACATTGCAGTTCGCTGAGCACGTTCAATAACAACCCCAATGATATAGCTGCTACCCATTCGATATATACCGGTATCTATATAAAACGTACAGGAAAACCACAAGACTCGTCATCCCGTGTACGTAAAAGCCTATCATGCACAGACGTTATAATCACAACAGTCTGTTATTATGATACTACAACCTATACACAGTATACAGCTGATATGAACCCTGGATTCAGACAGCGACATAATATATTACCATACGCGACGAACAAATTTTAAATATGATATCTTTTGCCGCTTTCCCTCCCTTCCCCCCTTAGTTTGCATTTATTTCATTGTATATGTTATATTGTTAATAGGATATCCGATGTAGGTCTAGTAATGTGTTGATATGAGTGAACGTAAACGGGATACTTAGCATAGTATACATTTTGTGAGGTAAAATCGCAATCAAATTAAAATCTGATAACACGAATGTGGACTCAATACTAGTCTGAGGTTTAGTGTAGGATGGGCTTCAATTCCTCTACGACAGAACATATTCATACCAGGGAGTTGTTATGGAGGTGGTTGTCATGGAAACTCCCTGTATAGTCATTCCATATGATTTCCATCTTCTTATACCGCAAGATCTATCGTCAGATATCAGTTGGCCTTTCAGAATGTTGCCGAAACGCGGGTACTTATAGCATTGACACATCTATTTAGTAAATAGGCCTACACATGCATGTAGAGTAAGGTGACCAGACGTCTATGGTAAGCCATGTGGGACAAACACCGCATAATATATCCGCGTATTAATTCGAATATATACGCGTATTAATTGTACATGTGTAAAGTTTCGCTTTTTAAAGCGATCTCGCGAACCCGCCAAAACATTTATCGTTGGTATATGTACACAGCAAGAGCGGAATTGTATTTTCGTGTATATTCTAATTAATCCGTGCATATATTGGATTTAATCTCCATATGTATTCTATTTAATACGTGTATATTTTCGAATTAATACGTGTATATTTTCGAATTAATACGTGTATATATTCGAATTAATACGTGGATATATTCGAATTAATACGCGGATATATTTAAGCCATATGATTGGCTCATAATATATACGCGTATATATTCCAATTAATGCGCGTATAAATTCCAATTAATACGCGGATATATTATGCAGTGTTTGTCCCATATGGCTTGCCATAGACGTCCCCGATTTTCGGGGACAGTCCCCGATTACAGTGTGCTGTCCCCGATGAACAAGTGTCCCCGAAAATGTCCCCGATTCGTCAAAATGTTCAGGAATTTCGAAAATATCACACATTATTAGTAAAATAATTCTATAAAAAAATTTAGTCAAGTGTGCAGTCGCAGAACGGAACTTATAACCAGTATTTCAGGTGGGCCAGTGTAAAGTGGAAACACTGTTAAAAATATGCTAGATCGATCTAGCCTAGCACTCTTTCGACTGTATAATTGGCAACTACGGCGACACAACGACACTTATAGTGTGAGAATGAGCAAATCACAAGCTCTCAAAGAACCACGTAAAGTAAGTGAATTTCATTTAAGGAAAAGCTACATTTTTGAAAATAAAATTGACTTAAAAAGTGCTTCTAAGTATCACCATTTTACATCTAAGCACCTTAGGCACTTGAAAATTTTCCAAAGGGGAGGGGACCACCCCCTCCCCTTAAACCCCTCCCCCATATCAGTCACGCAATAAATGTCCCCGATTTCAGTCAGGAAAATATGGTCACCTTAATGTAGAGTATACCATTACAAATAGAAACTTATCGTGAAAATTCCAGTTGCAATCCTACGCGTCTTGCATATTTTTTTATATGAACTACGTGCATTCCGTCTTTTTCATTGCTGACCTTGTTCACAACACACCATTTTTTCGTTCAGTTCTTGCTGGGTTTATGTACGTTGTGTATATGGAAACGTGTGTATGTATAGCACTAGCCTATATAGGATATCCGGTTGTCCGTTCGTCCGTACGTCCGTCCACAGGCAGTGTTACAATTATTAGATTTGGGGGGTCAAGTATATATTTATAGTTGTTAGTGGTCCGTTATATCTCGAAAAGAAATATATTATGATTACGAAGATACAGCTGGACGCACACTCAGACAATTAACGGAGCGGAAAATTAAAACGTTTTTATGATATAACCAGGATTTATTCAACTATTCACACTGCCAGCTTTAACAAATTTTCTCCGAGGGCTCTACTGTGATCTACTGTGACTCCGCACATAGAAACTGTACTACAAGATAGACACAACGTTCTAGCCAACGTGGAAGATTAGAAAGAGGGTAATATGCCAGGAAAGGGAGGGTAATATGGGGCAGGGGTGGAGGGTAATGTGGGGCAGGGGTGGAGGGTAACATGGGGCAGGAGTGGAGGGTAACATGGGGCAGGGGTGGCGGGTTACATGGGGCAGGGCTGGAGGGTAATATGGGGCAGGGCTGGAGGGTAACATTGGGCAGGGCTGGAGGGTAACATTGGGCAGGGCTGGAGGGTAACATGGGGCAGGGCTGGAGGGTAACATGGGGCAGGGCTGGAGGGTAACATGGGGCAGGGCTGGAGGGTAACATGGGGCAGGGCTGGAGGGTAACAAGGGGCATGGCTGGAGGGTAACATGGGGCATGGCTGGAGGGTAACATGGGGCATGGCTGGAGGGTAACATGGGGCATGGCTGGAGGGTAACATGGGGCATGGCTGGAGGGTGTCAGTGCCACACTAAAGACAAAAAATGTAGGCAATATGAATTGTGGAAATATGAAATATATTAGCCAATTTAATATATATATATATATATAATTGAAATAGTAGTGAGTTGGAAAATCCAGAACAGTAAAAAAACTTCTAGCCTCCCACCGGGATTCGAACCCGGGCCTCCAGCTTTATATGTGGACACCCTTAACCACTAGGCTATGGACGCTGATTGTATGTCCAGAGGTTCGAAACCGGTTCGGAAGGTCGTTATTCCACTGTAGGCGTTTGTCACCTTTATCGAACAATACTAGTTCTGTTTTGGTGATATATATACCTTTACTCTAGGTTTACAATTAAAGAGAGCAACCAAACTGGATTAACCCGTGACTTTTAACACTTGAACAAAATTATTGTTTCTTTTTTATTTACTACAACAAGCCTTGTTTTTCGTACGTTTGCTGTAGTTTAACATTCGTGTACCTTTGTATACTACATCTGTGAACAGTACACGGGTGTTGGCTATTCCAATAGAGCACAGTTAATATGTACGCACTACTTTCTTTCTTTCCCAGGGAACGCCAGTGGTTGCTATAACAGTATGTCTCCTATTTATATTCGTCTTCGGCTTTTACATCGAGAGCCATTCCGCGAAAACATCTTACGTCGCTTCCTTCATGAGTGACCGTGCTATAGTGGTGAGCAGTGGTGTAACCCAGGGTATTTCTGATTCTGATTATGATATCCCTCACCGTGACAGAGATACCGACGGTGTCATACGGGGACTCGGGCAACTCCAGCATAATAATGTGAAGAAGCACGACGAAAGATATGCAGTTCAACTCGATGAGGCAGGCACGATAACAACACTTGTACAACGAGTCTTGGGTGATGACAAAGATCCCGTCGACGGCGAAAAACGGTCGAGTCAAAATGACTCGTCCGCTTCACCCGATCATGTGACTTTTAAGAACGGTCACCATGCCCAGACTAACTCTACGGTTTCAAAGTCTCATGAAGAATTTCACGTCAAGGAGTATGTGGTCAACAGAAATGAACATTTGCCGCCGGGACCACTTACTGACCAGAAAGAAGTACAACGGCAACTAGGGGAAATATATAAGAAGAGAAAGAGTATCCCTCCGCAAATACTTTCTGCACAGATGGCGCACATACAAGGTCGATATTCCATGTCTTCCCGTTTACAAACTCACGGTCCCAGAAACTGGAGAAATTTACCAGCGAAATTGTATAACTTGGCTCCAGTGGTACGTACAGTGATTAATCATCATACGGTGGGTATGTGTGTGTGCATTTGCGACGCCCAGCTTGTAAACACAATATCTCAAGAAGGGAAGGTCAGACCAATTTCATATTTGGTGTGTAGAAGTACCACATTGAGTACAAGGAATTCTATGGTTTTTGTTGGAGGTCAAAGGTCATTTGGGGTCACCAGGGGTCAAATTGTGAAAACCTCGTAAACATGATATCTCAAGAAGGGAATCATGGGCAGACCTCATATGTGGTGTGTAGGAGTAACACTTTCTGTAAAAGAAGCCTATTGTTTTTGGTGGAGGGTGAAGGTCATTTGGGGTCACCAGGGGTCAAATTGTGAAAACCTTGTAATCACGATATCTCAATACTGAAGCTTTGGCCGACCTCTAATTTAGTGTTTAGAAGTACCACATTTGATTTAAAGAAGCTTATTGCTTTCGGTGGAGGTCAAAGGTCATTTGGGGTCATCAAAGTTCAAATCGTTAAACCCTTGTAAACATGTACAACCTTACTATGCATTACGTCAGATTCATAAGGAAAACTGCTCATGCTACATGATCGAAACCAAAATGCATTTTTGCATTCTGGTTTTTATTTTCTCTTCAGATTTTCGATACAGTCCCAAGGGATTTCCTACCTCAGTTCAAGAATCCATGTTGGTACAGCAGTCATAAACAGTTGCTTTGCCTTCCTTATTTTTACATCCTTGGCTTTCCAAAGGCTGGAACAACAGACCTTTGGGACAAAGTCAACAACCATCCTAAGGTGTCACGGACCAGGAAGAAAGAGACTCATTTCTGGAGGGGTTAGTTAAATGATCTAATTTTGACTTTGGATGGAGTGATGGGGTTGAGAAATGCTAGGGGTGAGAGAAGATATAGGAGTGTAAGGGGGTGAGAGGATAGTGATGATTTGGGGGTTTGGAAGTTGAAAGAGAATAGTTTAGTTGTTTCTCCTCTGTCACACTTGGTTAAAAGGCCATTTTGTGCAAAATGTTGGACAAAGTTTGGTGAAAGATGGATAAGTTGTAAGATCTTTTTCAGTGACTTATTTCCTGAGCGTTCCTGAGGGCTTCTAATGCTCTCTGCGTAAGTCAATCGATCAGCCACATTGCTCATAATCTAGACGATATCTGATAAGTTGAAGGTACCTTTCATCTAGATAAGAAGTTATATTGGTGATATGGTCGTTCCTACTTAACGTCAAGGTCTGGTCACATACTAGCTACCTCGGTAATGTTTACATATATACACTAAACAGGGCAGGAAGCAAAACCAACCAATCAGGATGATTCGTGGAAATGTTACAGCTGACCATAAAACTAGAAATTTGGCAAATATTTTTTTTTTTTTTTCTTCACATTTAGATTTCAGGTGGACAATCAGCAATAAATATTTCATGTTGTTTCAGTGTCATAGAATATGTTTTATTTTGTATTAGGCAATGCAAACAACTGAACTTTGACCGTATCACCTGTACCGGCGTAGGCCATCGCTGTTATTTGCTTAGAGGGTTTGGTCATTTGTGGAGTTGTTTGCAGTTTCAGTTATTATTTTTCCATTCTCTCAGAATTCACTGAAATAACCAGTGCAATGGGTTCCAAGAAATTTGGAATGTACGTCATCTTGCCACCTGAACTCAAAACGAACCAGTAGTTGTCCACATCAAATCATGAAAATGACTGCTTCAGCCCAGATTCTAATATGGGAAATAGGCTAGAGGCTAGGCTAGGAACAGCTGCTATCAGCATGCAGTAGGTTTTATGTTGATGGGCGTGATTTAACTGAACACATTTGTACGGCTTTCAGCATCTGTTGTAGCATTAATGTAACAAACTGTAATGTAAAAGTTCTGTATGTCAACACAAGGATATCCGATGCCGAAGGAAACTGTGCCACCAAAAAAAAGTAGTTCACCTTGTAACCCGCTTTAATTTCCTTGCAAAAGGATATTACCATGACAACGACTACAGTACAAGGTAGATTATCTTCATAGAAGAAGCTAAACTAATACAACTGCAACTATGATTTGACAAACAGCCTACCTGCATTTTTTGATTACTTGCCAAAGGCTGAAGTAATCTATGCAATGGTGATATGTGGGTGTGTATGTGATACTGTGTGTGTACACGTGTATATGTGATAACTCAAAAAGTAAAGTTTGTTGAACTTGGTATGTAGATTGTCACTATTAGTGACCATGGAGGTCAAAGGTCATTTGAATCCAACAGACGATATCTAGAATGCGCCCGGTGAGTACAAGAACTCTATTGAAAATGGGTGGTCAATGGTCATTTTAGGTTACTATAGGTCAAATTGTGAAACCTCGTAAACACTTTATCTCTAGAAGTGTAACCTTGCAAAGAGCTCATACTCGGGAATGTAGATCCCTTCGGTAGCACAAAAACCGTAGTGAAAATGTTGGAGGTGAGAGGTCACTTGAGGTCACCAGAGGTCAAACTGTGAAAGCCATGTAAACTGTTGCAATTTGTCTGCTGAGACATAGTTACACAACAATCAATTATGTAACCAAGTTCTGAAAAAATCCAGCTTTCGACATGACCAACAGAAAGTACACAGCGTAATAAACCAAAGTACTATCTGTTATATGTAGTATCCTTGGGCTCATACTGTGGGTCTGTGGTTGGTAAAAGGTCCTTCATGGCCATAGATCTTGAATATTTTGGTACCTAAATGTAAACACAGTTATTATTCAAATGTTCAAATGTTGTACCAATTTTTCTCCTATGATAAGGAATCAAGTCTTTTTGGCTTTCTGGTCCTTTTTTGCAGATCGTAGAATTGGTAGCGCATCTGGATTTCTTTCATATATGTCCAACGCTTTGTTTCTAAATAATCGCCTTCAGAATGGAGAAACAGATTGTGTTTTTGGTGAGTTTATTCTATTTATCTTTTGGAGACTCAAACAAATGAAGTACCTGCAAGGTAATAATAAAAGAGTCCAGTTTGCAAACCCAATAATTTTCTCCCTCCCCCCCCCCCACAAACAAACCACCAACTCCTCTTCCTCTCCTGAGATGGGGAATAAGAACTCTCCTTAAATCACCCCTGGAAATGCATTAAGAGCTCACCTACTTGGTTGTCCTGTTTTACCTAAAATGAACCAGCTTCTGAGGTTATCGATCTATGTTGTGATTATGTTTGCATTAATGATTAATTGTAGAATTAGTCCTTCAGATGTGGGGGAGAGGGGGGGGGGGATTGTGATGATCAAATGGAAGTTTAAAATAGCAAGGATAAGGGAAATTGGTTCCAAATCTCACCACAAAAGATATAGTGTAATATCAATGAAGAACATGTATACTATATGTGAGATGACTAGTATTGACTGGGAAGTTGGCTTATACGGTTGAGAAGCATGTTAAAGGCATTGAAGACTCCAAACCGAGTGCCGCGCTCTGAAAAAGTTAACTTTCCGTTGCTTGCAAGTGAAGTTTACTGCTTGACGTTCCTTTTTGCGCGAGTCTTCACACCCTTAAATGGAAGGAAACAAGTATGGGAGAAAGACACTCCAAAGAATAATACAAGATATGTTCACAAACTGTGAACAATTGGAATGAAATTTTCATTGTTTTTATTATGAAAGTAAAACTGTGCGTGGGCCAAACAAAGATGATAAAGTTTGTTTTGATATATTTTGAGTATATACCTGTATTAGACGTTAGTGCCTTAAGTCAATATAACAAGATACTTTAAAAACAGGGATTTCAGGCGGATTTGAAGAAAGTCCTGGTCTTTTGCATGTAAATATTGTTATAGCGAATCAGCACTGATTTACACATCCTTGTTTCAAGAATCCAAAATAAATGGTGATAAACAGTATCTAGGGAATGGTTCTTTTGTTCAGAAAGTTACAAATGTTAAAGCTGTCACTAAATTTCAGACATATTAGGTGAACATGATCATGGCATATATATTACTTTTAACAGTATCCAGAATTCGCCAATGTGCTTGAAGTTTAATGTCTTGTGTTAAGCCGTTTTATTCTTGTTTTACTGTCGATTGGGTTTATATAAGTGCATAACTCCCTTACTCATCTTTGATAGGGATATTTCAGTGACTGAAGTAAATTGTTTAGTTGCTGGGAATTGTCTGCATATGTAGGTCAAAACCAGACCCTAATAGCACTGTGTACTATCATGTTGATATATAATATAAAATAATTTTATTCCCCTGCCACATCGTCAGCCACTGGAATATCGCTTAAAAAAGCCAATCTAGGATTCTTTCTACATTCTGTAAAATAACTAGGATTATGACAGGCTGATTTGAGCAATTTATCCTTCCCTAAAGGAGAGAGAGATTTCTATATACATTTATGAATTGATTGGATTTGGTTCTTATTTATGTATGGTATTCTCACATCACGGAATCTGCTCTCACCCTTAATACTGTCTTTAATTATTCTGTTGCTAGGTGATGGATCAGCCACTACGGTCATTTCCCATGCCCGCTATGTGCCGTTTTTCCCTAACGTGACGGCTGGTATGTACACCTCTGTCGACATCATCAAAGAAATAACGCCTGCTGCCAAGATGATCATAGCGATACGAGAACCTGCTGAACGGTACAAGATGAGTTTAGTTTTTCAGATCGAATAGACATTTAATTTTGTAGGAATTAGAAGGGATCATATGGTCTGCACTAAGGTGAAAAATGCAAATGCAAAGTGCTTAGTAAATAATTTTGTGTCCCCCATAACCGGTGCTGTGGCTGAGTGGATAAAAGGCAGTGGCATTTGAATAGGGTTGGGCGATATATCGAAAATTATTATTATCGTGATAATTTTTTTTCAAGACGATATTTTTTGAGGATTGAACAAATGACGATAATTTCTTGTGAAAGAAATTTGAAATAGATGTAGAAAAAAAATTCTCCGTTTTATGTGTAAATGTTATTCTATCATTCCATGGTTAAGAAAGTTGAAAAGAAATATTTTATCAACTTCATTTACTGACTTTTGAACTTCGTAAAAACCTGTTCTTTACAACATTGACTGTATAGAGAACAAAACTCTGAAAATCAGTAGAGAAATTACCAATTGTGTACGAAAAGTAAGTTGGTACACCTTTCTAATTTTACGAAAGATCGAGCAAAATACTTTCGAAAAATTCACGCGAAACTGGCATATCGTGCTAAATGCAACAAGTGTCATGTAAACAAGGCTCTAGTACACCCATTTATGAATAAACCAGAAGACCACATCTGGTGTAAAGCGGGGGAAAGAAAGTATTTTCTAGAATTTCCAACAACAAAAAATAATAATAATATCCTACCATAGTTAAGTGTATAGTAAATAGCCTAACCACTTCGTCGGTTACGGATCTCACGTAACAACAAAAACACAACTAATTGTATTTTGCGAAGTTGACGATTTCTACAAGGACATGGAAACAATATTTAGCATTAAGTTAATCACGCCTGGTGGCCTAAAACATGGAATTACAAGGTTTACTTTCATAAAGATGGCCATACTGTAGCTATTGGGGCCTTGATATCGTGCTATGTCTGTATGGTATAGACTGTGCCTCGTGTGTCATGGGGAATAGATTGTTTTGTTCATGCGGAGGAGTCGGTTGGCTTGAGGTGTGTTTTACTTATCTTAATGTTACTGGGATATTTACCTACTTTCCTTGAACGTCTTAGATAATATTTCGCATAACTTTACGGATCCTTTACTGACTGACCTAATTAATTCTAGAGTGGAGCCAAAAAAGTTTACTCCATAAAAAGTTTTTTGGAAACGTGCCAAAAATGTTAACAAACAGGTGTTAGACAGGGGGGTTGTTTTGCAAGGAACCTGGGAAAATTTGAAGCACATTGTAGCCTACCATGATATTTAAGTACGGTTAAACACTGCAGTTGTAAACTGATTGTTAGGCAGTCTAGAAACGGGGCTTTGCCGAACGTAGTTTGTTTCATAATATCGACAGTTTTGTAAGTTAAACTTTATAAAGATTGTTAGACAGATTACATCTCTTTTCATTTTATCACATAATATAGCTACTCTAACTTGTCATTTTAAAGCTTTCATCAGTTTTGTGACAATTTAAATTCATAAAGTTAGTCAGTATTTTGAATCCTCAATTGCGATTTTTTATCGCCAGACACGCAAAAATACTTAACTTTTCCTGGGGCCATCGCCCCTGGACCCCCACAAGGGGTTCCACCCCTTGACTCCAACAGGGCTCTAAGGCGGGCCCTGAACCTCATGCCATTATGCTTGGTGTGTTTGCTGCGCGAAAACACCGGAGGGAAATCGGCAGTTGTTTTTAGTGTGTTCGCGAACACACTAAAAACAACAAGAAAAAATTATCGTAATTATCGAAATATCGCGATAATTTTTGAACTATTTATCGTGACATTAAAAAGCAAATATCGCCCAACCCTACATTTGAAGCTATGAGGCTTAGCAATCGGGAGGTTTCGGGCTCGAAACCCGGCCAGGTCATAGTAAGGTGTTTTTTTCCATCCGAGAGCAATCTACGGTTTACCCATCTGAAATGACTTTCTAAATTGAAAACATTTCCAAATTTGAGTTGAAATGTTGAATTGGAAGCCACCCGACGTGTAAGTTGTAATCCATAAGCCCTAGCGGGTTTCTCCTGCATTTGTTGCCGCCCAAGCGTCGTAAAAATGAAATGCCGATTATTATTATATTATTATTATGATCATCATATTTGTTTATAATTAAAATCGTTGTTCGACCGCTCTTTGATCATGACAGCCCTGGTATGCTTTACCCTCTCAGGTTGTATTCGGGCTATTTGTACCACCCTATGAAACAACGTCGTTCCGTAGAGGGCTTTCATCAAGAGGTGCTAGATTATTTAGCAGCCTATAAGAGGTGTCAGCAGCATGACTCGCAACTCCAGTGCATCTTTGAGAAAAAAAAAGAGGATGGGAGAGCGCAGGTTGGTATCAGAATACGAAACGGTTGATATGAAGAATAAAGAAAGTTGCAAAGTTTCCAAGTAGCAAGCTTTTATGGAGAGTTAATACTGACTAATTGGCTGGTTAATTGATTGATTGTTAGCAAGAGGCTAATTTGTAGGTGATTGATATTGTGTGCTCTTGAAAAGCATATAGATAACTTCTGGAATATTTGTTTTTTAAATGTTTTCATTAGAATATTAAGCATTTGATTTAAGTTATTTTTTTGGGGGGGGGGGGTGGGAGGGGGATGGGTATCAGGCCTAGAATTTCACAGTTTAAGTCAGCAAGTGCTTTTGAACAATTGTCTTCTTGTTAAAATTGCATATCCACTGGCTTTTTCATGAGTTACAGCAAACAACAGTTTGACTCTGTTAATTCTACTGTTGTTTATATTGTTGAGCCAATAATAGCCTGAATATTGAAGTCTGATTGCTTGTGTGAAGAAAGTCTTGGAGGCAAACTTCTAGATAGTCTGTTATTCTAAAAATTTGCCAATTCAAAACTTTTCTTTATGAACTGGTTCAAAATATCAAAGTGTGAAGGACTTTTCAAGTACAGGTCGATTCTTTTGTGATAATTTTGAAAAGAGGTGACTTGAGTATGCCTCTCAGGTGTGATCAGAAATAGAAATACATGAGTTGAAGCGAACTGCAAACAGCAAACAGTAAACGCCATAAATGTTGTGGTTTCCAAAGGCGTGAAAGTTTGTGGCTTTCTGCCATACAAGCCATTTAATATTCACATATAATGGGGTGAGGGGGGGATAATATTCACATATAATGGGGTGAGGGGGGATAATATTCACATATAATGGGGTGAGGGGGGATAATATTCACATATAATTGGGTGAGGGGGAATAATATTCACTTATAATGGGGTGAGGGGGGCCTCTCCAATAGAGGGCGCTGTAATATCGGTCTTAATGTGTGTCACCTGTGCTGCTTATCCATCTGTGAATCAAATAAACATGATCACCTGAAAGCCCTCACCAGCATGCAAACACGCTGGATGAACTCTGGGTGATTTTGACTAGTAGAAGGTTCTACTCGTGCAGTTTGATGGATGTAGTTGTTATGCTAGGAGGGTGTTGTGGTCAAGTGGTTAAGGCAGTGGACTTGTGATCTAAGGATTACAGGTTCGAGTCCTGGCCAGATCATTGCGTTGTGTCCTTAGGCAAGGCACTTTATCTCCATTGCCTCTCTTCACCCAGGTGTATAAATTGGGACTTGCGAGGTGACTTGTAAATATAGTTGCGTGCGCCGGTTTGTGGCTGCACCCTATGGGAAGTCCCCCAGGGGACACATGGCTGTGGTGCACAGTGGTGCCCCAGGAGAGATTGTTTGAATTGTGCACACTTTGGTGTGTAGGTGTGACAAGTTACCAATGACCAGGGTTAAGTACAGCGCGGCGAGATTTTATTGTAAGTTGCGTTATATAAGAACTGTTAATTAATTAATTAATGCTTGGGTCTGGATGCTCCTAGTTAAATACTAAATCCATTTCTGAAAAATTGCTTCAAATAGGTTGAAATATTGTGATTATATTCTCCCTCTCATTGTTATTTGCAAACTGTTTTGAAGTTTAATTACACTTATCATTACTATTAATTATAATTTAATTTCTGGTGTCAATTTGTTAAACGAAAGAACAAATTGGGATTTTGATATTTTCAGCTGCATTTGTTTGATGATTTAGTATAGTGTATGGTGTCACCAGAGTAGTTCAATTTCATTTTCAGTGCAGCTTTAAAGGTTACATTTGGGATGAGGAAAGCCCCTTTAAAGCAGCACTCAGCACAAAGTCATACTAACAGGAATATTTAATATTGTACGTATCAAATATTAATGTATTCTAAGCTCCTTAAAATCAGCACTCACGGTTTTATTCAGAATTAGTAATTACAGTAACGGGCTAATATTTCATATTTTTCTCAGAGATTCCAGGGACATGATATTGAATTTGACCCCCCCCCGCCTTGTTGACATTAAGGGTACCATCTATACTATGCATTGTAAGGGAGGGGTGGGATTTGAGATCTCAGTACTGTTTAGTGTATGCTTTGTTTCAAAATGATGGTCATATGTGCAAGTTTCTGTTATACATTCTCTAGAAACAGGCCTTTTTTTGTGGTCAAGTATTCTGGACCTTTCGACAAATTTTGGAATGATCAGTGATAGTACAAGTCTGCTCACCTTAGGCTAACACATTATTTCATTTCATTTATTTGTTTCTTCACAATATAAGTACAGAGAAGTTAACTAAGTGACATAACATATCAACAACAGGGAAAATTGTGAAAGGAAGCACTCCAAAAATCCAGAGGGCTTGTCTAGTAGAGCACTCCCATAAGTAAATAGAGAGAACAATACAAGAAAACAGTAACACTTATATCCACCCACACACCAACCCAATTATAAGATTATCTTACACAAGAATATACTCTTAGCTTCTATAAAGCAGTATTTTTAATTCAGTGAAGTTCACTCTCTGGAAGGCAAACTTCCAAGAACCATTTACAGCACCATCAGACTGTAACAAACGCATTGCAATCTTAACATACAGTATCCTTCAGCATACAAAGTCACTACGCAAGGTCTAGACAAATATCGGCTGTATCATCTGAAAGCATGGTCTTGTAACCATGACAATAATTATGGAAATAAATGTAAAACTAGACAATATCGGCTGTATCATCTGAAAGAATGGTCTTGTAACCATGACAGTAATTATGGAAATAAATGTAAACTAGACAATATCGGCTGTATCATCTGAAAGAATGGTCTTGTAACCATGACAACAATTATGGAAATAAATGTAAAACTATGATAGCCTTGTTTTTTTTTCTTCTCAAGTGGCCTTAAGAATGGCATTTTATAAGCCTTACAGCATCACTGAACACAAAACTTCTTGCAATATTACATGAGAGGAATAATAATATGTCCTTATACTTGACTCATTAACTGTTTTAAGGTTCAAATGACAGTAAATAATGGAACCTCTGATTTTTTTCTCTCTTCTCACCACAGAGGCTGAAGACGGGAATCTACGAACCTTTTATCAGGACCTGGTTAGATGGATTCGGTTCTGACCAAGTCAAGATAATAAGATTAGAGGATTGGAAAGATGGCTGCTTGGAAATACTACCAAAAATCTTTGAATTCTTAGAATTAGGTAAGTCTCTTAACTCTGAAGATACCAAATATTTGAATCGATATTTTGGCAAATATGTTTGATATAAATGTTGTGTTAGCACATAAAAACTTTATATACAAGAGACGTCTTCATCACTTACAAGCACTCTTTCATGAGGAAATAACCAATATAGTTATTAACCATCTGAAATGGTCTGTAAATATGGAAAAAAGGCACCCAGTTGTGACAATTTTTTGCTATACTGTACATTCATGTCCTGCTTCAAAGCACTAGTATTGACAGTATGAGCAGTATGAAATATCATGTTTCTGTCAGATAAAGGTTAGGAACTGTTCATACTGTCAGTGCGAGTGCTTTGAAGCATGATATGACAGGACAGTATAGAGTGGTATTAGCATTAGAATCAGATAACGGTTAGGAACTGTTCATACTGTCAGTACGAGTGCTTTGAAGCATAATATGACAGGACAGTATAGAGTGGTATTAGCATTAGAATCAGATAAAGGTTAGGAACTGTTTGTACTGTCAGTATGAGTGCTTTAAAGCATTGTACAAGATAACAGTATAGAGTGGTATTAGCATTAGAATCAGATAAAGGTTAGGAACTGTTCATACTGTCAGTACAAGTGCTTTGAAGCATAATATGACAGGACAGTATAGAGTGGTATTAGCATTAGAATCAGATAAAGGTTAGGAACTGTTCATACTGTCAGTACGAGTGCTTTGAAGCATGATATGACAGGACAGTATAGAGTGGTATCAGCATTAGAATCAGATAAAGGTTAGGAACTGTTTGTACTGTCAGTATGAGTGCTTTAAAGCATCGTACAAGATAACAGTATAGAGTGGTGTTAGCATTAGAATCAGATAAAGGTTAGGAACTGTTCGTACTGTCATTACGAGTGCTTTGAAACATGATATGGCAGGACAGTATAGAGAGTTAGTAACATTCAGAAGACTATCCTAACAGGCTGGTAAAGGTAAATAATGTTTAAAAAGGAGACACAAACCCACCCATCCTTATGATATTTGTGATAGAGGTAACTGTTATCAACAACTTCCAAAAACAGCTAAGAAATATCTAATGCCAGTTGGGAGATGTCCAAGATTTCAGGTTCCATCACACAAAGACTTGAACAAGTCTATGACATCATCATAGACACCATAGACTATGACATCATCATATGACATCATCAAACTATGACATCATCATATGACATCATCAAACTATGACATCATCAGGGGAAGTATTCTTCAATTTCCTATTGTTTACTGATTAATTTTTTTTGCATTTTCTGTAATGGAAGATGGATTTTGTAAATGTTGAATCTAAACTAGTGAAGCTTAATGATGGTCAATGTTAAGACCGCATGCCAACAAATTCTGCCTTGAAATTAAAAGGTTTTACAGATCCTAGCGGCAATAACACATCACAGTTTTTACAAAATGACAGACAAATTAACTATTGCGTATCGCCCAACTGGATTGAGACGCGTTTTAACTGTGTGGAGGATTCGTCCATCACAAAATTCTCTATCATATATTAGCCAAAGATAAAAGTTGGTTTTGTGTCTCTTTACTGATCTAAATCTGTTCATTTGATTATCACTTTAAAGTCCTAACTCAAAAGCTTCCAGATTATCTTTACATACATTTTCAGGGCAGCATAGCAGGGAGCACCAATATGAAATACAGCCAAATTTAATTACTTACTTGACATATTCTATTACAAGGTGCTACACCCTTATCAACCGTGAGTGCAAACTTTGGCGATCTCCTATAGAAGTTTTTTCGTCAAGTGACATCGGTGATGAAAAACTCTTTGAGAAATATGTTTTAATATCTTGAAGAGCACTTTTGGCATCTTGTAAAAACTTTCGATTATAAGCCGACATATTCTGGAGTTTGGTTTTCTTTCTTATAAACTGAATAATGTAAAGAGGCAGTGGAATATGCTTTGCATAAATTTGAAGGATCTCAGAGCATTTGACAAAACAAGAACTAAACATCACTTGTTGGACATCGGTGATGAGAGCGTTATTCTTGTGATGATCCTCATACACAAAACTCTTTGTGAAATATGTGATAATATCTTGAAGAGCACTTTTGGAATCTTGTAAAAACTTTCATTTATAAGCTGACATATTCTGGAGTTTGGTTTTTCTTTCTTATAAACTAAAGAATGTAAAGAGGCGGTGGTTATGCTTTGCCTAAATTTGAAGGATCTCAGAGCATTTGACAAACAAGAACTATGCATCACACGAACCACCAAAGACGATAGTTATCCTTGAAAAGTGAAGCTGTAAGAACATGATGGTAGTCATGTATTGCTTACATTCTTTAAAACCCACCAATAATTGAAGTAGTCCAATTGCTAAACTTGTCAAAGTCATTTTTAAAACAGGAGAACAAAACTGACAACATTTCTGTTGACATCAAACACCTCTCCTTTAACACCCCATTTTGTGTGTGATATATTTAAAAGGATTATTGATAAGTGTCTGTGACAAAACCTTGTTAGGCTAGAAAGTTTATTTTTATGATCAAATAAATCGCAGGGTTTCGAAAACCTTACCTGAAAGACATCGAAAAGCGAGACCGCTATTTCTTGTTCCTGGTATTCAATCCTGACATCTTCGTCTTTGTTATTTAAATTATGTACAGATAGGGGCAAGTCAAGGGGGTAGCGTAGCTTTTGAGGAAATGTGAGGCAAAGAGAAAGTTGTCAAGATGTCCTTCATGTGCATACTGGCTCAAGGCTAATTTGATTTACATGTCAGTGACTCGGGACAGGTTAATGTAATACGTATATAGATATAAGCATAGTGTTGCAGTGGCTGGTGACTGAATAGTAATAAACCATGTAGCAGAAATGATGAACCACATCAGATCAAGCTTTTGTCAATATTATGAAAGCGGGCCTTGGGGGGCCCTACACAGTCAGTTTTGAATTAAATTAAATCATCGTTGAAAAACCCTGGGGACAGTGGAGGGTCAAGAATTGCAAGTGACGGAACGGAAATGTGAACAGAGTCAGATCTGATGTGTGGAAAAGGGGAAAACATAGTTTAGAAAAAACAAGTAAACACTGAGGCTGAAATAATAATTATGCCCCCAGGATGGTAAAATATAAGTGTGCCAGTGTAGGAATGCCCAAGAAGTTTGCATTATCACATGAAAAATAGGTTTTCATTAGTTTGTAAAAATATGTTAGTGCAACTGCAAACTAGAAAGTGGTCTGTGTAAAAGTAAGTTGGCATGACGTTTCGATCCTAGCAGGATCTTCTTCAAAGGCTAAATGACAAGTAACAGTAACAGAAGGGACAAAAACACCCACAGAATACAGACAGGTTAATGAGCATGGTGAACACAATGAGATACATGTAAGGGGATTAGTAGACAACAGATGGAGAGAAGAAAGCAACAGGGGAAGAGGAGAGGTAGGAGATAAACAGTGGAGGGACAAAGGGAGGATTAAAGGAACAGGGTTTTTATTTTATTTTTATTTTTTATTTTAAAAAGTGGTCTGTCAGGGCTCAATATGGCCTGGTAAACTTTAATCCTGTCTGTATATTCAAATTTCAATAAATGAACAAAAAAAACATATAAGGGGGTATATGACCCAACACTGCTTGCTATATACTGAAGCTAGGGTGGTACGTATTTTCATATCTGATCGTACAAATCACCTATAAACGATTCTCTTTACAGCACCGCAGAAGAGATCTTCAATAGAAAGGCTATGCATACGTCGTACTCGGAACCAAGCCAAAAAATATATTGGACCCATGCAATCAAATACCAGACAAATGTTGGAAAAATTCTATGCACCTTACAATGCTAGGTTATGCCAGTTATTAAACAGTACAGTCTACCCACCGTATAGTTGATAAAAACAAGACAGAGTGAGAAATTTTGTGAATTTTTGGGTTAAATTTTTTTTTGGGGGGTTCATCTTTTTAGTAGACTTAGTTTGATTTCTCCGTCCACTGATAGTAGTTCTTTTAAGGCCACAAACATTTGGTTTTCTGATCATTCTTCATTCTTTGGTTTATATTCTGAGGTTTTTTCTTTTAGATATTGGTTGGTTTTTGATTTTGCATTTAATGGTTTGTGGCATTAGAGAGATAATGTATCGGTTTATTTAAATGATTCATTTTATTCTGATCATAGACAATGAGCTAGGTAGCGGGTTAGTTCTAAACTAACCGCCCGTTTGGTAGCGGGTTTTGACTTTGCAAACAGATGATATAGCATGTAAGTAAA
This sequence comes from Apostichopus japonicus, assembly GCF_037975245.1. NCBI lineage: Eukaryota > Metazoa > Echinodermata > Holothuroidea > Aspidochirotida > Stichopodidae > Apostichopus > Apostichopus japonicus. The sequence goes on along the minus strand of NC_092567.1, from coordinate 22,838,764 downwards.
AAATATAGGAACTGGTCAGTCATTTTTTGCTCCCTGTCACCTTTTTTCCAAATATTTTCCCTATTTTCCAAAGCATGAGCTTGTACTCACATAAAATGTACTCAGCTATTAAAAATGCCTTGTGTACATATGCTGATATGCTACACCCAACCCCACCCCCCTTTTGACCCTCCGTCTTCCCAGAGCAAATAGCTGGCATGAAGACCAACCACCTTCACTCCCCCCCCCCCCCACCACCACTTTCCCTCCATATCCCCAAAGCAGCCAGTCAGCATGATTAAATATTTGAGTTTTCTGTTCATTATTACATCTTTTTTTCATAACCCATGTGACGCTCATATAAATGAATACGCTTAATGAATATGCACCTGCTCTGCTTCAAGCAATCATCGCATGAAAAATTTGCTGCAGGATATAATTGTTAAATTTCTCTTTTACGTTTCAGATTTTGAAGGTTGCATGCATGACTAGTTTTTATTTTAGTTTCTCCTGCATGATAGCATATAACCTCAGTGTAACCCGTATAATTTGTGTCTGTACTAAAACAGTAACATGATTTGATTTTGATTTTCCTTGTTGGAAATATCGGTTGATTCTGAGGAAGCAGAATGATGGTTACTTCACAAAAAGAAATATCCATAATTGAAAGAAAAAAAATCATTGGTACTTCATTGGAACTTCTCCGAGCAGGTATCAATTTAGTGTTCAAGTTTGAATGCTTTCAAGTTTATCTCATTTATGATACTGGGAAACTGGATGATTAATTCTCTCGACTTTAAAAGGGACCCCCCCCCAAAAAAAAAAAGGATAAAAGAAAGGTACAATAATTATTTAAATTCAGTTACGCTTATAAATTGGTAATAAAACTGTCATTGTTGACATACTTTTCTCAAAGAATAAAAGTGTTTTGAGATATAAAAGACACATCTACTCGTCCATCAATTTTTTGCTCGACTGCCGGTTCAAACAAGCATATAAATGAGCAAGGCATTGTATGAAAATTGCGCCCAAAAAAAGGAAACAGCATAATTTACTTTGGGTTCTTATTTTCTCATGCAAACATAAAGAATGCTGTCAAATTAATATGATCTTTCTGTTGATATTTACATTTTTCCAATTTTCCATAATTTGTGGAACAATTGCTGAATTCCATTCATAAATGGAACACTTCACAGCAAATTAATGAGCCCTTATGGATCATATCAATTTGATAAAATGCAGCAAAACATCCTTTTTTGCATGCTTCATTTTTACACCAACCTGATGGTAGTATGTTCAAGTGATCATTTTTCAACGGTGGAGATTTTTGTTTTTTTAAGTATGAAAGCCGTCCCAAAATGGATAGTTCAGAGGTACACCGTACACTTACAATCATTCGCCTTCTGGTCGAATTTGTATTTCAGTTTCTTTATGCACATTTTGAGATATGTTCATTGGAAACTTTTTGTACTAACAGTGCATTGAAAGCAAACACATGTCATTACAAGAGAAAAGCTCAGTTTTTCTTCAAAATTCAAATCCAGGTTTCGACCTAGTCGATGACTTGAAAAGGTTCATGCGCACTCAAGTGTTACTGCATATTGTTTTCAACCTCGCACAAGACAATAAGTGGAGGGGGTCGGAGAGAAATTGTCAAAAAATGTCTATAAAATTACACCTGCTTGTTTCAAGTTCCCGTTTGGTACAATTTCTGGAAAGAGCAGTATTTTAATCAAATTTCACTTAATGTTTACAGTTTTACTAATCAAAAAGGAAAAGTTACCTCAATCCTTCTTTGAACTATTCCTTTAAAGAATATAGGGGGGCAGGAAGAAGGAGATTGGGGGGGGGAAGAGGCTACCATTGGCCATTACCCTGAATGTTTGACAAATGTCACTACCTTCATGCCATCAAGTTGCTGTAATTACATTGTGTTGTTGTTGCTTGGTTCTTTGGCATGAATTTAAGTAGTTTTACTAGAATTTGATCAGGGAGTGAGATGTTTAAGTTTCAAGGAAATATTTTCTTTGTAGCTTCACCGTCAGTTAAACAGATATTCCAGTGGTTGAAGATGCCAGAAATATTCTGCAACTGTGGTTCAAAACCCACATGCTCGTAGTGTTTGTAGGGCAAAGATATAAATTATTCTAATTTTGTGAATGCATCTGGCAAGAACTGAGTGGACGATGTCATCACAGCAATTCAGGGTTTCAAGGATAAATCAACAAGGAGATGTTAAAAAGAAAAAAAACTTTCGGAGAACACATGACATCACCAGGATGACATCACATGTCACACCAACTGTGATCTACTCCAGGGAAGAATCAAGTGTTTATCCAGTCAAAAATAATTAACAATTCAATCAACAATATCTTGAGTTTACAGACAAGATATTGATATGAGGTTTTCAACTAACAGTGTGGAATATATCCATATATGTGTGACACTGTCTGCCACTGGAATATCCAATCAACTGAGTACATTCTGGTTGTTAGCTACTCTCCATGGCTGTAAATATCATATCTCATATATATATATATATATATATATATATATATATATATACATATATATATATATCCAGCTTAAGAGATCCGGCTTGAGGAATTACAAATGATTTCGAGTTGGTTAGCATCATGTTTGATGTCTAGAGTATGGCAAATATGTCACCAAAATAGAACTAGTATTGTTCGATACAGGTGACAAACGCCTACAGTGGAATTACGACCTTCCTTAACGGGTTTCGAACCTCTGGACATACAATCAGCTTCCATAGCCCAGTGGTTAGGGTGTCCGCACATAAAGCGCAAAGCCTGGGTTCGAACCACGGTGGAGGCTGGAAGTTTTTTCACTGTTCTGGATTTTCCAACTCATTACGATTTCAATTATATAGATATATATATATATATATATACTGTATATATTTATGTATATGTACATATATATGAAATATTTACTTGTTGGATTTGCAAACTACTTTCATCTCGGTGGCTTTTTGTTCTGTTAAGCCCATCTTCTGAACTTGGAAGCAAAATCGATCTTAATTCTTTTTCAAAATCACCGGCAATGATAACAGTACTTGAGATATTTTGTCATTGTAAACTTTCGTTCAATCAGCCTGCTTTACTAATTACCTGCATGGAATGCTGCTTGCTCGTTAACCTGCATTATGTTCTTAACCTTGTTACAGATTCCCTTAGTAAGGAAAAGCTCCAACAGTTATGCAATGGTGAAATGAAAAACACCAATCCCAAAGCGTACAAAATCGGGAAGATGCTTCCGGAAACCAAGCAGCTTTTAGAAGAGTTTTATAGCCCTTATAACAATCTCCTTGCACAATATTTAAACATTCCAGTTTATCATGCTAAACTGTAATGCAAGTTTTCACCGCCATAACCCCACAAATTAAAGGGTTGTATTTTTTAATGAAATTTCAGTCAATTGGGCACTGATTTATCGTGTAAGCATAAGTTTTCTTTTTACCTTTTTACTAAAGTGAATATTTTTTATTTTATAAATGTCAGAAAGTACTGTTTTAGATTCCTCATAGTAAATATTTCCGTGCAAGCATAGACGGTATTACGTTTCATAATTGGAATTTGCACAAAGAGATATATACATCTACCGTGGGTACCCATCGCTCCTGTAATATTTAATAATTTAATGTTGTGTATGTAATTTCTCATTTTTAGTATGTAATTTCTTCTAATTATTATTATATTTTTAAGTTTATGTTTAGTACCTACATAGACCCTGCATATTCGGGATCCCATATTTTGTATAATATTGACAAAAGTCTTGTTATATTGGTTACCATGCAGAGGGCTCTGTAACCTTTGAAATAAACTTCATGTGACTACTAGCTTGTAAACACGAAGTACATGTTCTTGAGTGTTCTTAATGGGAAATCATCCGAAAAAACGGCTTGCAAAACACAATATCTCAAAAACTACGAAGTTGAATCAATGTGATAATTTGGTAGACGAGTGTCTCATGAAGAGTAGATGTGCCCTTTGGTTATTGGTTCTCATCTCATGAATATTAATGAATGGGGGGGGCTCACCATAAAATTCCTAAAATGTCAATACCTTTGCAACGGTGTGTCCACTTAGTTCATACTTGGTATGGTGATTTAACTACATATTAAGTACATATACTGTGCAACAACAGGTTTTACCTCATTAGTATTCATGATTAGTTGGGGCTTAATGGGGATATCATCAAAAACAGCTTGTAAACACGATGTCTCAACAAACATGAGTTGAAGTCAACGAAGTCAACAACGAAGTCAACAACAACAACGAAGTCAACAAACACGTTTTGTCTTACTTGTTTTTGGATCCCATTCTATGAATATTAATCAAATGGGTGTGGCTTAACGTAAAATTTGGTACGTACTTGTATGGCGATGTCAGTACATAATAAGCACATTTTCATGACGTCTTCAACTTCATGTCGTCTTCAATGTCATCTTTTTTCATAAAATTGCAAGAAATGGCTTTTTCAACACAAGACAAGAACCAAATGTTCCATGTTTTATCATCCTTGGCATAATAAGGTTCATCACATTGCATTCATACACTCAACCATGTCGTTTTTTGGGAGCATATCAAGCATAATAATCATTGAACATAAATTTTTGAAATAATACGGTTTAATTAGCTTTATACATGTACTTGGATAATAGCTTGATACAGGAAATAGCTTGATACATGAAATGCTTTATACATGAAATAGCTTTATACATGTAATAAGATAATGCAATGTAAGTATACAGATGCTTACATTGTATTATCCATGTACATGTATAAAGCTATTTCAGAGATAACTGATAATGTTCACTGATGAATATTCATGATATTCACACCTGTAGAAACCATGCTCCATGCAAAATACATGCTTTCTAATCATTAATGTGTTCATCCTTTATAACCAGTTAAAAATGTGTGCTGAGATTTACCTGTTTTAAAAGTTGCTCATCATTTTTACTTTTTTTTTACATCTACGGTAAATTTGGCACCATTTGCAATCGAAGGTCAAAACAAAGTAGTAAAAAAAGCAACTTTAAAAAAAAAAAAAAAAAAAAAAAAAAAAAATTTTTACTGCCAGTGTGACAGTGGTATCACAATTTCCATTGTCAATATCTTTAAAGAAAACAACTATGTCAAAAATTGGTATGTTAATTTTCCATGTTCTTCTCTATCAGATATATTACAATTTGTGAAATGCTTTGTCTAGAAATAAAACAAAAACAGGACTTGTACGGGTTTACAAAGTTACTTATAATGTATTTAATAAACGTTCTATTTCTAATTAATATCTATTTCACTGTTTTTTAATTATTTGCTATTTCAATTTCAATTCTAACATTAAACATGGTTTTTTGTCAGGGTAGAAAGATCTTTTTTTTCATTAAAATTCGAGTGTGAATGTAACAAAATGCTTTCTCTACGAAATAAAGGGAAAAAAAACCCTTTTTGTACCTTTAGAAAAGCCCTTTTTGTACCTTATCTATGGAAAAATATATACTTTGAAGTGTGATATATACATGCACAAATGAAAATTTTACATATAAGACATTCTAAACCATGTTCTCTTGTTGATTTGGTAAGGGTAACGTGGGGGGGGAGGAGGGGTCCAGAATTTCTTAGAGGGGCCCCTGGGAGATCAGTGTCAGCACATACCAAAAATATAAGGAAGGCCAGGGCAAAGTATGCTTAAACTTTCCATTTAATGTTTTTGAGAAAAAATATGTTTGCAGTTAATTTTGAGTGCCACAAAATTTCAGAAGAGGCCCCCTGCCCCTCGGTGATGACAATGACAAACAACAGAGCAGACAGTGAGTAATCTAAGAAAAATACATTTCTCTTTGGAGATATGAAATACAAGAAATGAAATTAAAAGAACTAGTAAAAAACTCCATTTTGGTGTCCTTGTTTTTCTGGGTCTTTGTCCTACCAATCCTTCCTTAATAAGTATTTCCTCTTCATTCAAATATAGATCGCAAAATTTTTAACTTGCAAGTTGTAAAGAAATATTTCATTAGTTTGCCAAAATTTAGATTACAACTTTAATAACTTGGTATAAAGCGCAAGCAACTTGGAGGATCACCAATGTTACCCACATAGAAAGCACCGTTAAACTTATCCACGTCAACGAGATGAGGTTTCGACCCCGGAGGGAGCTTGACCGATCCCAGCTTCTTGCACGTCGATTGGTTCGCAAACTGGCTGGACACGAAGGCGATGGTGTCGTTCTGAAGCTGAGCAACGATCAGATGAGAGCCATCTTTGGAGAACCTTGAAACAAAAAAAAATGAATATTCATATTGAACATTGATGTATCAAATGGAATATTGATGTACTTCCCTAAATTGTGACTTTGGAAGAAACCTTTATTCACACGTTACAAATATTGTGACAACAGCTTAGTCACTCCAGCAGATTACATTATATTACATTAGATCACATCATATTATATTTCATCAGATCACATTATATTACATAATATTACATTAGATCACATTATATTACATTATATCACATATTACATTAGATGATATTACATGATATTATATTACATTAGATCACATTAGGCCTATATATGATTATATTATATTACATTATATTACATTAGATCACATTATATTACATTTTGTTATATTACATTAGATTACATTATGTTACAGTAGATCACATTATATTACATTAAATCAAATATTACATTAGATTATATTACATTGTTTTACATTTTATGATATTACATTAGATAACATTATAGTAGATTATATTATATTACATTATATTGCATTATAAAACATTAGATCACATTATATTACATTTTATATCACATTAGATTACATTATGTTACAGTAGATCACATTATATTATATTAGATTATATTACATTTTATTATATTACATTAGATTACATTATGTTATATTACATTAGATAAGATTATATTACATTATGTAACATAAGATCAGCATCTAATGTGTAACTGAAGGCCATGTGTGAATGTAGTATGACATATGTATGACACATGGGTGACACAAAATAATATAATAGGCAGTAACCACCCAGCCTGTGTTTACAGAGAATGAGACCTTATGACTGGGTAAGCAAGAAATCAAACAGAAAGTAAGATCATCTCACACCATTTGACCTACAGTAGATCCTTTTTTCCATTTTAAAGAACTGATGATGCATGGGGAATATGCGACATTGAATTCGCATTGGAGATGGTTAAGTTAAACCTGTCTTCCACCTATATTTGTTGTACCTGTCTGCATCAAAAGTAGCTCAGTGTTATAAGAAAATCAAACCTTATGCGAACTGACCGGAGACTTAAATTTCACAAGAAATGCTTTGCATTGTATGAAGACAGCCCTTAACCAAACTCCCCTCCCTCCCCCCCCCCCCCCGCCCTCTCATGAGCAACCAGTTATATTAGTAATAATGATCTTGTTAGTTCCTTATGAAAACACCAATACTTATCATGTAAAAGGAAACAAACGTACATGATGAGAATCAGTCCATTAACCATAGGTTGCATTTTTCAGCTCTCTTAACCTCCAAATTACTGAAACTTTATCTCTCCTGCAAACAGACTGGTGAGTTTGGAAGAGTTGATTTGTTCACACCTTGCCATGTCTGCCTTGATCTGATAGTGATTTGGCTACTAGCTGTGTGATGAGTTGCATAATAGACGAATAGGCAGCTCAACTAAGGTGCGAAAAGATGCAGGGATTGATCACTCAGCTAACCAACTGGAAGAAACCTGCCGTTCAGTACAAACAGCGGGTTTTTGGATGCAACCTATAGCTAATGGACATTTTCTCGGCATGTACAACAGGTCAAAGTTCACTTTACCTAACAGAGTAAGGTTGTCCACCATCCATCTGACAACTCTTCACAAGTTTTGGTTCGATAGGATCGAAAACTTTCAGCCGATTATTCATCCGATCTGCGACCCAGATGTGTCCCGTTGCTGGTGAAACTGTAACACTATGTGGAATCCTGAAGTCCAGTGGTCCTGTGCCATTCTGTCCAAAGCTCCATAATTCGCTATAATCTGGTTGAAAGAAGACCATTTAAATAAAAAAGAAGAAATAAATTGGTTTTCTGTGTACATAGTTTTTACTACAACAACTATACAGTCAAACTGATGCGGTGGTATTTGATCAGCCGGCTAGGAAGTAATTTTCGATTTATAAATTTTTAAAGGTAGTCAGTATAGGCCCCAAATTATAGCACACTATAATTGCTAGAAGTTTTCAAAAAGTACTTTCCTGGAGGTCTTAACTCTCCAAATTGTTCTCAGACATTCTTAAAGCAGCATTTTGCGTCCTTTTCTATGATTTTTCTCAACCTCACTGACTCCACTGTGCCATAACGACATATATAACTAGCTTATCTATTTATATTTTACTTCAAATGGTGGCATAAAAGTCGAAAAAATTGCAACTTTCAACTTTGTTGTTCTCCAAGATATTTTCCGTTGGGAACCCAATAAACCTCGCCCATAATATGAATATTTAAACACTACGAACGTCATTGACAGATACGTAATATAACACCACGCTTGATTTGTGTACAGTCTATATGGCAGTTGTACCAGGGAGTTGCATAACAACTCCTTGGTTGTACCAAGGCAAAGTCTTGAATCTATTTTTAGCAACGGCTCATAACTAAACCTGCATCTCTGATTGGTTGAATTCAAACTAGTGGGTTTGGGAACTGAATGCGATTAATTTGTATGTGGAATACTCGCCAATTAACGTTTTTGGCAGGGAAAAACTTGGCTAATATCTTAATTTGCTGTTTTGTGATTTTGATGCATGTAAAAAACTCGATGGACATGTCAAAAATGTAGAAAACGGCGATCAAACGCAAAATGCTCATGAATAAACATACTATTCACTGATTGGTGGAATTCAAACTAGTGGATTTGGAGATATGAAAACTTTTTCGAGGACACTTTTACTCGTTATCGACATAAATCGTTAATTACTCGCTAATTAACGCTCTTGGCAGGGTGAAACTTGGATGGTATCTTAGTTTGCTGTTTTATGATTGATACATCTAAAAAAATCGATGCACATGTTAAAAAGGTGGAAAAAAGCGACCCAACGCAAAATGCTGCTTTAAGGAACACACAAGATGACTGAATGTCCCAGTGAGGAAAATTTCCTCGATGGTTGTAATAAAAACTGTTTAAGAAATTTGGCCAAAGGTGACCATATTTGAACATCTAGCATATTTGGGGCCAATGCAGCATACCTTTAAGGTCATATTCCATAATTCATAAACTTGATCACACTGACTTGGCTTTATTTAGTCCAATGAAATCTGTTGAAAGGGAACCTAGGCAACTGCAATAATTGCATCAGGCAACCCTCCACCCCATACCTCCCACCCACCACCCAAACCTCAAAAATGTGACATTGGTAACACATAACTCCCTCTCTTTGTCTCTTACTTGAGTTTAGTTTCACAAGTCTGTTGTTCAAGCCCCCATCTCCATCTACCACATACATCAGGCCCTTGTTATCAAACGCAACTTCAGCCACATTTCCAAACTGCAGAGGAGTCAGCGAACTTCCCGCGGTACCCGGTGTACCAAGGACTCTAAGAAGACTTCCATTTAGATCGTACTGCTTGACCGTGTATCCGAAAGGTCCTGAAATATAAATGGAAAGGTTTTACATACACAGACCATGAGGGAGTTCGTTGCTCAGGTGCAACATGGAAACCCAAAAAAACAAGACTTATGACCTCAAATGACATTATTAAACATTTCAAATGTTTCAAAGACAGATACTTTTTAAGAAAAAGTCACCCAGGAAAGAACCTGGGCACAAAAACCAAACTACCAAACGACTGATCCGCTCTCAGCCCCAGTCCCCTTGCATCGGGACTGTGACTGTGTGATCATCGTCAGGTGTGTATCACCATTCCCGAAGGGAACAGATACTACACATGATCTTAGCCAAAAGAAGACAGTATTGAATATCATCCAAGGGTGCTCTGCGCAGTTTATATCATGAAGTGAAAAGAACATGTTTTTGGTTGAAATATAAGAACTTATGAAAAGATGGATTTTTAAAATTAATTTTTTTTCGGACTTCACTGCTGACGTTGTCATTAATTTTTTCCTAAACAAATGGAGCATTACAGAGATTTACATATTTAAGAAGCTGATCATCTTGAAAACTAGTATAGCAATAGTAAAATTATATTCCAAATTATTTTAATCACTTTTTCCCTTCAGTTTCAATGTGTTAACATAATCTCATGGTACCTATATTCAAAACAGAATCTATCTTTACCTGCCTGTATAGGCTTACCTGCTCTTAGCCTTGGTTCACTATACTTGGCCAAAAACTGGAACTTTCTTCCTAGTCACATTCATGGCCATAATTCTTTAGGTTCTTTGAAGAAAACCTTTAAATACTAATTAATTAATCACTATGTATAATTTTCAGGCTTTCTGTTCTCGCTCTCAGCTCTCTGTGGACCGTTTAGCTATTCAAAATACCATTAATTAAAACAACCATACTAAAACAACGATTCCTTGACAACCATTCCTTGACAAGATAGTGAGATGGGGTTCTCAACTAACATTTGTGAGATGCTTTTCTTTTACATGTTATTGTCCCAATGTCTGCCATGGGCATATCCCTTTTCGGTGTTAAAACTTAACATAGTCAGGACTTGAGATTCTTAGCATTTGATCAAATATCAAAGCTTAACTTAAAAGCTGGAAAGTAAATGTTAAAAGTTCAACAGTGGCTTGACTTTAACAATCTGATTGGATATTTGGAGCCTCACTTGAGAAAAATCTAACATTTTCTCACATTTGAAACATTTATTGAAATTATAATCAACCTGAATGTATTCTTCGGGTTGGATTGATGGCACTCTACTTTAATCATGTAAATTCATTTTTAAACATTTGCCTACCATTTCCAACATCAGTGGCCCAAAGGGTATACCTCTCAAGCCCAGTGTCTGCATGAAAAGTCAAACCATGAACTTGCTCCAATGTGTTGCTTTTGATTGGTAACGTCTGTATATAATCTCCACTTTGTGCAAATAGTAAAATGCTTGAACTCTCTTTATCTCTCTGTAATTGATATGAAAATAATGCACAGAGAAAGTCAATACATTAGTTAGGCCCAGTTAAGGCTAGATGTGATGTACTAATCCACTATAGGATTTCCCTAATTTAAGGTAGTACAAATATGTTATGCAGTTCAGCGTCAATTCAGATAAACAGTCAATCCAGATAAATATTTAACTCGCCATATAAAGCCAGATGTAACTGGATATGTAGTCAATCCAGATCAAGTTTTATCTGGCCCAGATATGTGTGCCATAAATTTTTACCAGATAAATTTTTTTATATG